>NC_052615.1:8613551-8692886 GCF_016545825.1 Eucalyptus grandis
TATTCTTTTGGACTTGGTAACTCACAAAAATAGAAACACTTGCCTTCTCCTTTACTTCGGCGAGAGGAATTTGAGCCATTGTTGAAAGTCCCGCTCTCCATTTCCAATATTCGACTGTAGAATTTGGGACAAATCGAATTGGGGTTTGGGATTAGGGGTCGAGCGCTTCAATGGGGATTTTGCCTAATTTAAGGTTTTCGACTTAGGACAATTGGGGAGACAACGTCGTTTTGGTCGATTTAAGAGATTTATTTTGGGCAACTATAGAAACAACGTCGTTTTGGGTGAATCGGAGTTGAGTTAGTTCTCTGGCGAGCCACCTAGGCAAGCAATATTAATATTGAATTGTCATGTAGGATTTCCAGTCGGATTCGCCGAAGGTGGCATTCAAGTGTCCAACTTTTCAAAAAATGTGACATTTAAGTATTACTTTTGTAACTTTTGGTACTTAAGTATCTCCTTACGCCAAGTTTTAGTATTTGGGGTGTTCTTTTGCCATATAAAAAGTATAAGTAAAATTGAAACTTGACCATGGACTATTTTACGTGGGTCATTGTGGATTTTTTCTTCTCTGTAAAAAAAGAAAAAAAGAAAAAAGAAAAGACAGATCTGTCATTCGGGAGTCATATGGTCAAAGGTTCCAGCATAGTCGTTTGCGACCCCTTCAGCGTGGTGGACTAGCCGGGCCAAGCACAAAGTCCTCCAATTTTGCACGGAATCTGAATTAGGCAAGATGTTGGTAAGATTTTATGTCCCTATGAATAACGCAGAATTCACACTCTTCATTGATACATAGCAATGCCGAGGCTATCTCTTGTGCGATTCAGTATCTCTTTTTTCACATCTAAAAAAGCTTAATCTCTTTTTGAATAGATGAGAGTCTGCGGAGCTGGACATGAACTCTTAGATAAGGAACGAGTTCCTTTTTCTTCTAGATGCGAGAATAAGAAAGATAAAAACTTCCAGTAAGCTTTCGATATCATGGATTTTTTCTTTTCAAGTATCAGCGAAAAGTCTAACTTTGACTTGGCTGGATGTGACTAATGACTATGTATGTGATATTTGCCAGATTCTAGCTGCCAGCCGCGCCTTTTCAAAAGAGAGACATAACAAAACATGGTTGAGATTGTTCAGCCATCGTGTGCTGTCATCCGAAGTGGATTTGAGGAAAAAACCACAGTTGAGAATTGACAACACTTGTCCAAATTCAATGTCATTTAAGGCAACCGGAAAGTAGTAGAGATTTTCTCCTCGCCTAGATACTTATATTTTCTTGATGGGAAAATGTGAATTACCAGCTCGTGGCATAACTAATCGTAAAAATTAAAAAGCAATATAGTTATGTTAATAGAACTGTAGAACGCAATAAAAGAATAAAAGATACGTGTTCAGCTCTTAATGAACTGGATGAATGAAACGAATGGGGTAAAGAATAACAGTATTAGCATTTAATTCGTTCAATCTCTATGTTGGGGATACGCAACAAAAACTCGATGTTAAGGGTGTCAACAGTTTAGATTATTATGATTCCAGAATCGACCGGACCATGTTTGCTACATGTGTGTTTGCAACCTGAACTGTTTAGTACCTCGGTTCAATTCAGTCTGAGATGCAAAAAGAGACTTTCTTGGAGGGCATTCTTTGGGAGGAAGACAAAAATGTTTGTGTACCCATTTTCTTTATTATCTATTATCCGAATAAGAAGGAACCCAACCTGAAAAGACCAGAAGATTTCGGTTTGGTTTTGTCTGGATATTTTTTATACCTGTAACCAATACCTTCACCGAGAAGATTGTTAAGAGTGAGTTTAAGTCCAAAACCATTAACATGTGTAGTTAGACTCATCTTAACACAAAAACTTAAATTAATAAGTTATAGATCAAGTAGGATATATTAATTACTCTATATTACACAATTATAGATTTGAGACTATTCTAACGTGACTCACGTTAGTTTCAACACTATTACCATATCAAGCGATCTATCAATCCACTTGCCAAAGCCCGAAGGTCAAATCTGTTGAATGTCAAAGGTCAAATATGCGACTCCGTCGCTGATGGTTAATTGTTTTCTTTTTTTGGTTGACCGAATGATATTGACAAAGTCTCCTAAACCCAAACTTCTGTCATTTTGATGAAGTACAATGAACTCGTCTTTTTCTTCGCATTCATATACTATTGCCATGTCAAGCGATAACAGCTGGACGCCTCGACCTTGTTTTTAAAATTAATCTTATAAGTCTGGCATTTTTATGTAATTAGAGACTATCCTGCACTTGTTTGATGACCAACAAAGGAAGTCCACAATTTTCAACTGGGAGTATTTTTTCTCGTGGGTTACATGTGTGATTCAAGGCTTCGCCACGGACTTTTCCTAACTAATTAATTTGGAGGTGTACCCTACATACTTGTTAACATGACGCTTTTAGATTGCATTAATTTTTATGTGATTCTTTTTCTTTTAACGCTCCATATTCTTTTTTAATTTTATTTTTGAACTCTAGAGACTAGTCGTTGGGGAAGCTCTCGTGTTACTCTTATTTTCGTTTCCGTTGAACCATTCCAAGAGTGATTGCTAAGTTGTTCAAGAACCAAAAGACTAAGCCTATTGGGGCCACACCATGTACATATATACGTGCATGTAGCAATGTCGAAGCACCAAAAAGCTGTGCTAAGTTCCTGATATCAAGGGCAATCTTGAAACCTCAACCACAATGGAACTTCTCAGCTCAGATTTCAAAATTTTCGACACCAGAGAGCTTCGATCACTCTTGGTCTTGGTTCTCTCTCTAGCCATTGCCTTCACTGCTTCGGCATCATCACAGGGCATCGATTTCAGAATGCAGAATTTTAACAACGATGACATTCAACCCCAAGGTGATGCAATGGTTGATCCGAGCAGCTTTTTAATCCAACTTACGAAGACTAACGAGGACGTCGACTGGAGCAAGGGGTGGGCAACGTACCATGAGCCAATGCGCCTTTGGGATAAGGCGACCGGGAACGTGGCGGATTTCACCACCCAATTCACCTTCGTCATCGATTCGATGGGAAAGTCGATGTTTGCTGATGGATTGACCTTCTTTCTTGTCCCTGAAGGGTCTCAACTCCCAATCAACTCGGCGGGACTCAATCTCGCTCTTGTGAGTCCAAACCGCGACCCTTCCAATTCTTCTGCTTCATTTGTAGCCGTCGAGTTCGACCCTCTTCCCAACAATTCTGACGGTGTTATGGACCCGAATTGTCCACATGTTGGTATAGACTTGGATAATCTCACTTCCACGAACTCTAGTTGCGTCGATTGGTTCAGGGATAAAATCGTGAGTGGTGGGCAGATCAATGCTACCATAACGTACAATTCTAGCACTCAGAACTTGAGCGTTCTCATGATAGACGCGGATGCCACAGGCACCGACATAAATTCCTCCGCTATCTATAATATAGTCAACATGACAAAGTATTTGCCGGAGTGGGTGACTTTCGGTTTCTCGGCTTCAACGGGTACACTTTCGGAGTTGCACACTCTTAAGGCATGGGAATTCCGCTCTAACGTGCAAGTTGTTGGAAAAAAGAGCAAGTTATGGCTATGGTCCATCTTAGGCTCAAGTTCTTTCATTTTGCTCATCCTTGTTCTAGCCTTTATTTGGTTTCGTCGCCGTTCGAAGAGAATGAGAGCTCACACGAGTGGGGAAGACGATGATCCAGCAATTGAAGAAGAATTCGAGCAAGTTTCGGGGCCCAAGAAATTCTCCTACAAGGACTTGGTCACATCAACCAATAATTTTGCAATCGAACGGTTGCTTGGGGAAGGGGGCTTTGGGAGAGTTTATGAAGGTTACTTAACTAGTGTGAATGCTAGTGTTGCAATCAAGAAGATTAGCCCAGGGTCAAGACAAGGGATAAAGGAGTACGCCACTGAAGTCAAGACCATAAGTCGGCTTCGGCATAAAAACTTAGTCCAACTTATTGGGTGGTGCCATGAGAAAAAAGAACTCCTCCTCATCTATGAGTTTATGTCTAATGGCAGCCTTGATTCTCATCTATTCAAAAAACGAACTTTCTTGCCATGGGAGAAGCGGTACAAAATTGGGCAAGGCATAGCCTCCGCATTGCTTTACCTCCATGAAGAATGGGAACAATGTGTTGTGCACCGGGATATAAAGTCTAGCAATATCATGCTTGATTCTGATTTCAATGCTAAATTGGGGGACTTCGGTTTAGCTAGGCTAGTTGACCATGCCAAAGGGTTACAAACAACGGTGTTGGCCGGAACCATGGGCTATATGGCTCCTGAATGTGTTTACATAGGCAAAGCGAGTAGGGAATCGGATATCTATAGTTTTGGTGTCGTCTTATTAGAAATAGCCTGTGGAAGAAAAGTTGTCGAACCAAGGGCTGAGGAAGGCCAAGTTCGGTTGGTGGATTGGGTTTGGGAGCTGTATGGGACTGGGAGGATACTTGATGCGGCAGAGTTGAAACTCGGTACTGACTTCGATGAAAAGCAATTGGAGTGCTTGATGGTTGTAGGGCTGTGGTGCTCTCATCCGAATTACATTGGCCGTCCTTCCATAAGAGAAGCTTTTAACGTTCTCAACTTTAACGCTCCACCACCTGTTCTTCCATCGAAACTGCCTATCCCATTCTCTCAAGCATCAATCGTTTCGTCCCATGCCACCTCGACTACCGGTACTGAAGTATCCACGTTTACTACCTCTTCTATACAATCCTCTCATTTAGATTCCGTTGCATTGCTCCCGTATACAATGTAATCCACGTCATTCAATAATCATTTGAATTGTAAACTGCAAATTGTAATTTGAGATTTGATTACGGATGTTATCTACTTCATATAAATTTCTTCATATGGCCCTCTGTATTTAACCCTTCATGTTTAGAATTCCATTTGATTTCTAGAATTGAGTAAAGTAATATGTATCTTCTTTGGTGGTTTATTATTTGTTATCATTTGCTAGTTAGAGTTTCCTAGATAAAATTAGTGTAACCAAACTCCCCAAACCCATAATCTATAGTTTGTGGAAGTAAGGCAATTTACTGTGCCTTAGCTCCTAATAGGCCTAGAGTAGGTTAGTGGTAACTTCAGTCTCATTTAACTACTAATAAACCACATATCAAGTTCTGGTCGGTAGAGTTTGGGAGAGCTAGTGCAGAGGGTAAATGCCATATTGAAACAGGGTTATAAAAACCCACCTAGCAATCCCTCAATCCCTTGAGCCTGTGCTCATCCGTTTTCCGAAATAATAGCGCTGAGTACTATTCTTGCCTCTACAACACTTACCATTGTTTCCAATAGGCAAAAAGTACATGCGCTTGAAGATCAATGTTGCAAATTTGGGGTCATTTCGCTTTGCTTTATAATGCTAAACCATCTTCTAGTCGCTTTAGGTTGGAAAGAGTAACATAGAACTGCAATGAGATGGCTTTAAGCGTCAACACCAACCGAATGCCTTCACTCATCGTTAGCTGCATCAGCTTGGACGGCTTCGGTCCATTCGCCACGGTCGCACGCCACATAAACATTGAAGTGTATGTGATGCCACTAGGCCCAATTCCTTTTGGTGAACATATGCTCCAACAAATCCAAACCTCACTCTGTCGGAGACTTTCGTATAAGCCGAGAATCCACAAGCTATAAGCGCATAGATGGGATTGGATGCGCACTTGCTGGACTCAGTTGAACAGCCTCATAGGTTGAGCTGATTCACTCCGTCTAAGACAGGCATTACTCAAAGTGTTGAAAGCAAGCAAATCAATATGGCAACCAAGTTTCAACATTGTGCGGCCCACGGAAAACTGGAAATCAACCAGTCTCAAACAGCACAGATAACTCGAGATGACCCTTAGATGAAAGAAGTCACGTTTAATTCTCAATAAATGAATCCGCTTGATCGTACGTATTGCAATCGAGAAACATTACATCTGTGCCGTGACCCCTAATGGCAGGGCAAAATCCTTGGCTTATGGCAAAGGCTTCATCTTGCTCATTCTCTCGAATAAAAATAGGGCATCATCAAGATTTCTCGGGTCATCACTCACCAGATTTGCACGTTCTCTCACATGATTCGAGAACCGTTAATTGATTTGCCAAACCAGACTCTTGGATGGAACACGAAGGGCTTTGCAGATGCATGGAAGGAGTTGACGACTTACAGAGGGAAGGCGAGAGTACTCGTGCATGCCTTCAACTGCAAGCTTTTTTTCCAACATGTAAGGATAAGGAACCCATCCATCTCCACATCTTGACCTGCCAAAGTTGAGATCCTCAAATCTGTACAACCTCCCCATAATCTCTTTTCAGTTACTAGACCAGTCAAACATGTGGGTCGGGTTGAAATGGTTCGACCCAAATTGAGCCATTTATATGCAATGTAAATTCAGCGATCCATACCCGCTCCAAACCCGACCCATATTTATGAAGCACATTAAAAACGTCATTTCATGGCCAATGAACATAACATCATCACCTTTAACGTTGAGCAGTCCATGAGTGGTCTCCTCTTGCAAGTGCCTCGTTCAAATTACCATAGTTGTGCTCCATGAGAAGTGGATTCACCAATTCAATCATTGATTCAATCAGTATCCAAACTTGCAACTATGCAAGACAAAGTAGTACAGAACAGTGGTGTTTGATTTGAAACGCTGGTTCCTGAAAGTTCACATCATATCTAGAACATTGATGTTTTTGGCTAATAGGGGCAAATAAGAGATGACAATTATTCAGTCAAGCCAGATCATTTAAGCTAGAAGTTGCAGTTAATTACTCAAAGCCAAGAGTTATACCATTAAGATTTTGAGACATAAACAAGATATTGAGCAATTTATATAAGTTGATATAAAATGCAGGAACAAAAAAGAGGACAATAATAACCAGATATTTAACTGACAAAGCCTTTCATGTTCACCTAGTAGTTCATGGGCATCCCCTGCAATGCAGGTCTAGGGAGGTGTTTGATATATGAGGAACAAAGACATTACTCAGAATTGATAGAACATTGTTTAAATCGAAATACTATGGGTAAGAAGCCTTATCCAGATGAAGTCATCACAGTCTGGGACATGAATTGACACATATCCAAAGGATTATTACTGCTAAATTTGCAAACACGGAGAGACATGGATATCACTCACCCAACTCACCAGAACGAAGAATGAGTTCAAGAAAGCCAGAGACAGAGCGATGCAGTCATGGCTAAACTCTCGCCCTATCCTCGATAAACTCGAGAAACTACAGGTCATATCGAGAGCGCTTGGAGCAGAGCCTCCGTGTTAAGCGTCCTTGTCTCGGACCTACAGTCCCAGCTTGAGTCCACAGAGGCCTAGATCCAGGCCCAGAATAGGGACGAGCTCGAGGCAACGAAGGCAATTGACGAGCTCACTGAGGCACTAGATCGAACACGTAAGGGGACGGATGCGCTCAAGCAGATCAACAAGGGGCGGCAAGTGAGGCAGAACCTCAAGCAGGTACTGCATGTGAAGCGACAGAGGCTGCAAGTGAGAACGAGGGAGCCGTGAAGTGGGGAGCGGGCGAGATCCAGTGAGGGTCATAGAAGGAGAGAGAGTATTGCAAGTGGCTTGGGTTATGGGTCACAGTCCAAACTCATTAAAATCCATAGTTTTGTCGGCCATACTACTCCAAAGATAGCGGCCGGGAAGAGATAGGAATAGTAGTTGTTGAATGGATATTTGTATTATGAATTACAATAATGAAATCAGGGATCATGAAATGAGAGTGCAAATCAAATAGTAAGATTCCATAAAAATATCTAAATTTAATATTCTGTGTGATGAGCATACATATTATACTTTACAAAATATTTCAAGCAAGATCCATAATCTATGAAAAGAAATCACAAAATCGGGGATGACTTTTCCATGCATAAAATAATATTATTTGTTTTACCGACACAAGAATCACATCTATAAATAAACAGATCTTTATTGGTCGTTTCTTTTATAAGTATATTGCAAAAAATCAAATTTACATGTGGTGATTCCGTAACTTTCACAATATAGAATCAGAGGGAAATGGGACGAAAGTAACTTGATATGATAGTTGATAAACGTACAAGAAACTTTGAATCGGTCGAATAGATAGAAATGTCTTGAATGGTAATTCGCCAGTGAATTGATCATTTCGCTCTCAATTTGAAAGGTCACTGATGGGAAGAGAAGGAGCGTGGGCTTATACTTGCTTGGTATGGCAAGAGCCATGAAGATTCAGACGGAAAAAAAAAAAAAAAAACACAAAAACTCCAAACTATGTCTATTACAACACATTTATCCTAAACTCATAAAAAAACCCCAAACTATATTGATTGTGACATATTTACCCTAAATAAACTTCAAACTTGTACTTATATGACACATTTATCCTCCCTCCATCAAAGTTCCATTAAATGATTTTTTAGTTAAAATAATGTTGTTTTTATTTTATACATTGTTTGCTAGTGTTCATATAGGAAGATTTTTAATAATTCTCATTGATAGAACAGTGATGAAGGTTAAATGTGTCATAAAGGTGCAAGTTTAAGATTTTTGATGTCACAAAAAAAGAAGATATATATGAGGTGAATGTGTCATAGTTAAGTAGGGGTGATCGGTTCTTAATCTAGTCCGGTCGCATCTTGGAATTGTGAACCAAGCCAGAAGGACCGGTTATCGATTTTTAGAACTAGACCGGACCAGTCGATTTGGTTCGATTCCTAGGCGATCCAATAAAACTGTCGATTCACAATAATGTAGACTTCATTCTCTTGTAGTCCGAAGTTTCTAGGGTTAGGGTTTTCCTTGTCTGACTTGCTCGAGGAATCCACATGAATAGCGAACCCTCGTTCCTTTAGGGTTAGCGTTTTCCTTGTGTGACTCGCTCGCTAGGGTGTCATTTAAAAGTACACCTGAAATACTTTCTCTTTATTCATCTTTGTGAAAATAATTAATCAATATCAAATATAAGGAAAATTTCAAAAAATGACCTAAAATATGGTTGCTTTCTCAAATGGGGGCTCATATTAGACCCCATCTCAATTTGGGCCTTGAGTGGCCTTAGTCTTAAATAAGGCTTTAAGAGTAATTTTCAAGGTGTGGCTTTTTTTTTTTTTTTTTAACTTTCTCCATTCCTTTTTATTTTCCACCTTTCTTTTGTTCATCTTCTTCTTCATTCTTTTCTTTTTCCCCACTGTGCTAGATCTCGCTCAGCGTCATGAAGTTCCCATGTACTGGTATCACCTACAGTCGCTCCTCTATCTAGTGTTGGCTCGACGATGCTGATCACCATCTTCTCTCTTCTCACTCGTGGCCATGGTTGTTGTATCTTTGAGCACCCCACCATGGCCATGGCCACTTTAGTTCTAAGCTCTTGACCTTGGCCACTTGATCTCCAAGTTGGTGGCTGTGGCTATTCTAGTTTCATGCTCATGGCCATGGCCTCTCTCTCTCTCTCTCTCTCTCTCTCTCTCTCTCTCTCTCTCTCTCTCCATCCATCCATTTGGCTAGAATCGGCGATGTTTATGCGTGGAGTTGTGATTGGAGGTGTTCATTAGACTAGCACACAAAATCTTGGATTTGCCCGATGCACAAGAGAATTATTGATTTAATTCATTAAGTTTGTTAATTTGGAGTCCCTTTTTTAAGGCTAGAACTTAATGTGGAGTTTATTTTAAACTCAATTAACATGATATGAAGTTCAGTTGTTGGGGCTAGATCTATTGCCTAAAGGGGGTGAATAGGTGATATTGCGGAAATTAGAAGAATTTAAAACTAATATTGCAAAAATATAATGTTTGGTGATAGAATGTGCAGTGGTCAGATCTTACCAAGGTATAATTAATTACATCACAAGTAAAATAAAGAAAGTAAAGGATAAAAAATTGCACACAAAAGATTATAGTGGTTTGGCTTTGATAAGCTTATGTCTACTTTTCCATGCTAATAGCGTATTAATTGGATTTCACTATACAAACCAATAAGAGGTTACAAGATTTGAGCAATGATTACTTAAGCTCGTGTGAGGAGTTCAACTCCTCACATACTCTCAACCTCTAAGTGATTATATAATATTGCTCACAGAGACGAATGTATTTGATTGGAAATATTCTTTAGACTTTGGAATTATAAACTTTGATTCTCTTGTGTTCTCTCATTCCCTTTAGCTTCGAGACCTCTTTCTATACTCCTCTCTATCCAAGCTGACCATTGGACATATCTCCAGGAATATTATCCAATCAATCTACCCATTGGCCTAGATCTTACTTAGAAGATTTTGCTGCTCATACAGCAGTTTGGATTTCCATAAGTCGAGTACCTCAATTTGGAAAGAATACTTCCCCTCAAATCTAACGTTCCAGAAATCCAAATCTTTGAGAACGAGTATATTGTCTCATTTCCTAGCCGTTTGACAGAACATATATGGAATGAAATAATTAAGCCACAACTTTGTTTCTAATTGATAACATCTGATCACATCCCATTAGACTTTCCACTTGAAAAATACTTATTATCAGAATCAAAGTCTTTACTCCGGATAAGCTTTGTCAATTTTCAAAATTATTTAGGAAATATTTTCTCAACATTAGTTGGAGGTTGAAAAGCAAGTGCAAATAGAAAGATGTTTGAATTGCATCATGCATTTTGGTTCACCATTAAACATTGAACTCACTTTCTACAATGGAGGGGGGGAGAGAGAGAGAGAGAGAAGCCATGGGCTCAAGCTAGAAGCTAGAGTGGCTATGGCCAACAACTCGGAGATTTGGTGGTTGTGGCCATTGTCACGACCTCTTTTTTCCGTCCGGGGGAAAAGGAAGAAGGTTTAGGGGTATTTGCCTAAAGAGGCTGACCAATGGCCCTAAATTAGACACAGGCTCTCCCAAGCCCATACCTCGCGCGACGTTGGATTTTCTTTTCAGTTCTTAACAACCTAAATATTTTTAGGAGTCGCCACTAGCCTATTGGGGTCGGCTAGAAACCAATCGAAACACGGGAGTGTTGTCACGATTCCTACGCAACCAGAGATTTCTAGGAACGGGGACTTGTTTACGCTAATGTTTCTATTAACGCCCTTGCGGTACCACTAACTTAAAAGGTTGTTCATCTAAATGGCCACACAATCTTGATTACCAATTATAATCTTTATAAAACCGCTAAGCGTCCATGCAAATGTTTTTGTAGGTTTGTTTTCCTTAATGTCTAAACTAATCCTAACATAATTTAGAAGAGAAATTTAAACTCAAATTAATGAAAAGCGGTGCGCAAGTAAATATTTAAGAAATTGAAATGACTTGAAAGTAATGCGGAAAAGAAAGACCCGATACAAGTCGGGCAAATAATATTACATGGCCTTGTTATCACGCCTCGGGACAGGACCCCCGTGAGCGAAATGGAAATATAAATATGCATGAAATTACTCTAGATGCATGAAATAACTCTAAATAATTTTAATCTACACAAAATAGATTATTTACAAAAATGGTTATAAAATACCAAAATATCATTAAATTAAGAAAATGACCTTTTAAAAAAAAAAAGAAAAATTTCCTAGATGTCATTTTTGCCTTAATTTGATGTCATCCATCATTTTTATAATTTTTTTTTTGAAATTTTCATTTTTATTATTTTATTATTTTTATTTAAAATTAATTCCCTAAACCGATATATGCCGATTTACACTAATTTAGGACTACCCAGCACATGAATATAACAAGAACCAAGCTCAAATCGACCGTTTCAAGATCGAAACTTGGTTTGCGCATTTCGTCAAACATTTGGCGTGCATCAAATCATCCCAAACCAGCTTCCTCGGGCCATGTTTGTGGCCTTCAATCTCAACGCATGACTAATATTATGTGGAACTAAAACATCAAGGTTAAACTATCACATGCAAGGAGTAAGATTAGATAGAAATCACAGCTTAAAACACACGAAAACCAAGCTGGAATCGGCCTCAAATATGTGGGTTGAGCTGATTTTGAAATCTGGGTTTGAACCAAAGTCAAGTAAACAGGTTGCATGCCCATATTCAAGCCTCAACACTCATCGTATACGAGATCTAAAGGAAACATTACTTGATCCGAGTAAAATTAGGTAACATGATCTTTCAAATGCAATAAACATCACAGAGAATGACCCACCGAACAACATCAAAATGACCTCTCCAAGAAGCACACATGCAACACTCTTGACACTTAGAAAATTTCAACCTCAGAAATCAGTTTTCCGGGCTGGTTTCCCTCTTGATTTTCATGATCAAAACATACTCAAAATCGAAAATACGTACATCTAGGATGCTTACCTTACTTCCTAGTTTCCTTTTCAAGTGGTTCTTGGCCAAGGAAACCGAGAAATTGTCCTCTGGAAGCACGTGGAAGTTGGCTTCTTCAACTGGAAATGAGATCTGCAGAAAAGAAGAACTGACAACGAAGGTTTTTGTTGACCTCTAAAATTAGACTTTAAGACGTCTTTTGTTGGAAAAATTGACACCAACCCAAACTATATGTATTGTAGCTTGGGTTAGAAGTTAATATTTTTCTCATTTGTTTCTCAACTTTCTCAAAAACACTGCCTTTTTCCCACTCGTGACCAACTGGGCTCAACACTTAGAAAAATTTTCAGTGTTTCCTGGCCCGCCTAGAGGGTGTTTTTCGGGGGCTTTAGGAGGCCTTCCCGATCTCCATTTAGGACGTGCGACCTATGGATGGAAAGATATTTGAGTGAAGTTTCACTCTCTAGTTGAAGGTTTTGGCTAATTTTGGCCGAAGGGTTGTGAAAATCTCACTTTTCTCTCAAAAGGTTGATCTGGAATTTTCTGGGTTTTTCCTCTGGAGTTGCTTCTGAGGGCCTCTTTGGGGGACGATTCCGAGCTCTCTCCTCTCCCTTTCGTCTCCTCTCTCTCATCCCATGAAAGACCTTGCTTTAGTGATATTATCCCCCGAATTAAGGGATTTTTGGTCAGCCTTTTGTCCACCTACCAAGCCTATCAACAGGGCTACTTCACCTACTCTTCAGACTTAGCCAATTTTTAAGTTCTGTAGCTGTTGAGTGTGCGGACTTTGCTGCGAATTTCCGGTGTTGTCAGAAGCTTATCCCTGGCCAATTTTCGTCCACTTGCACTGCTATATACGGTCTTCCATCACGTGCAAAGATCGGGCTGGTTGGGCAGCTGAGGAGGATATGGTGGGGCCACCAAATTGCTTACTCAGCAACTCCGGATTAAGACCAACTCGTGGACTGAGTTTTGGCTGCTGATTTGAGTGCTTTAATCCACTATTTGGCCGCGGTTTCTGATCAATTAGCAACCTCATGTATAGTAGCTTAAGATCTTGACCATTTTTCGCAATTGTGCCCACCCAATTTTGCAAAAAAGACCCTCAAAGTTGGCCATTTTCTTATCCGAAAATACCAAATTCAATACAAATGTGGTCTTTTTGGCTCAATTTGATTGATTCTACTTGGCCAAATTCAATTTCAACTTAATTGATGACCAAGATGATGATTTAAGGGCTCGGGCGCAAATTTTACAAAATTTGCGAATTGGTCCCTCGACTTTTGGAAATTGCATTTTGGCCCCAACTTGTCATTTGGATTCCAATCTGACCTCCTAGGCTTGGCTAGTCACATTTAGATCGTTGGCCCCAACTTGCTCTCTCTTTTTTTTTTTTTTTTTTTTCGATTTCTTTTTTTTTTTTTCTTTTTTTTAAAAATTATTATTATTATTTTTATAGGAAAAACATCTTTCATTTAAAACACGATATTAAACACCTAGATAATCTATATGCTGGAATGAAATATTTTTGGGCAAAAATTAGGTGTCAACAGCCATGGCTTAGACCTTAGAGATATGGTGGCCATGGCGGTGAGTGAGAAGAGAGAGAGTGGCCAATAGAAAGCCTCACCGGTGACTTTATGATGTCAAGCAAGATCGGGCATCACAAGTGGGAAAAAGAAAAGAAGAAGAGGACGGACAGCAGAAAGGGAAAAAAAAGGAAAAGAGAAAGAAAAAAGAAAGTAAATATCCTAGATGAAAATGTCCCGACATCGCTTAAAAAATGTCATCGGAATCTATTTGAGACTAAGCTAGCCATTTTCGGGCTTTATTTGAGATAAGGTCTACTCTTGAGGCCCTCTTTGAGAAAACAACTTTATTTCATGTCCTTATTTGAATTTTTTCCTTAAGCATAATTTAGAATCACAAATCCATAAACCCGTACTTGTTGCTTGAATGTGGGCCACGTGACAAAGTTTTGCCATGCGTTAATTATAAAGACAAAGAAAAGGGCTACATGATTAACACAAATCTGAATGTTATCTGAACCCCAATTTGGATACCTAAAATTTTTCGCTCTAAAGGTGAAATTACATTCCATGAATATTAGGGATTGTATGCGCCAATAACGTCAAAGTTCAAATCCTATCACACAAAAAAAAGAAGAAGATTTATTTATTTATTTTGGTTTTGCTCATTTCTTCTATGTAAATATGTATGCAGTGCTCACATGAATCAAACGCTGGACCTTGTACTCTCTGGCCCCACCCCCCAATCCCTTTATTAGTATGACCACATGCCTGTTGCCCACCAAAAAGAAATTTAAGTTGCATAACTGGAATTTCTCCCATTTAGCAATTGCAAACATTGTAAATGTTTGATCCTTGATCCTACATATAATTGTCAATGAAGTGGTTGGAGCTCTTGAATTCTTCAATATGTATCGAAATTGGACCTTTCAACGTCGGATTATATCCCAGGCCATGATGAAGCTAACCAAGGCCTAACTAAGGCTCAAGTTATGGAACTAAAAGGCTAGGCACAGCCATGGGCTGTCTCTGTGTTAGGCTTGGCCCATGGCCGAATCAAGGGGGATTTACGCGAGCCTCCCCCATTCTCGACATGATCCCGTCTCCGTCTCGTTTGCAATCACCTTGATATTTCCCACCTTTATTTTAGCATGAACCTAGTCCTTCTCACAACTAAGTACCATCTTCAAATTGAAAAGGATTGTAGGTAACTCAAAACTAGGGAAACTAATCAAAGGGATATGAAAACGGAGATGACTGGATGTCGAAAAGGAGATTTCGTGCATGCTAAAAGGGTGAGTTGGTGAGCGTGTGTGAGGGAACCAAAAGAAAAGTAAGGCGACGAATAAAAGACAGTCTTTAAGATGGAAAGGAGGCCTCTATGAGTGACTAGTTATGCCATTCAGATTGTCGAATGCTCCAAGCACTTTTGTGAGACTCATTAATAAAATTCTTTGTTCCTTTATTTGTCGATTTGTTGTTTATTTCGACAATAATCTTGTTTATAGAGAGTCTGGGGAGGAGCATGTATTTCATCTAAAATTGGTCTTTGAAGCCATGAGGAAGCAGAAGCTATATGCGAAAATGGATAAATGTCAATTATTTTCAACAAGTATCGCATTCTTGGGATGCCGATCAATCTAAGGTGGAGGCAATAAAGACTTGGCCCTAGCCAAAACCGATTTTTGATGTGAGGAGTTTCATGGACTTGCATCCTTCTATTGATGGTTTGTGAAGAATTTCAGTATCGTCATGGCTCACATTATTGAATGCATGAAAAATGAATATTTTGAATTGATATAGGCTACTCATAGTGCTTTTGAATTGATCAAACAAAAATTTTGTGAGTCCCTTATTTTTGCCGTTTCTGATTTAGATAAAGTATTTGAAGTTAAATGCGATGCAAGTGGAGTTGGCATCAAAACTGTTTTCACCCAAGTTCAGAAGCCTCTAGCATGTTTCAGTGACCTAAGGGAAAGGGTTTGGGCGACCTACGAAAGGAGATCATAGTCCCAGCTGTTGAGCTTGGGGCCAAGTATTTTTTTCATTGGGCCTGTGGGTGGTCGGCTACATTTTTGGAGACCGTTTCCTGTCACCGAGGAGTGAGGTAGTGGGACGGGGTCATCTCTCTCTTTAGCTTCACTAACGTATATGAATCACGATGATTGAATTGAAGGAGTATCAGTGAAGCTACAATGATTTGAGGGTTGGAAGAAGAATCGGCTCGCTTTGTAGATATTGGGGGTCAGGTGGGTTTGGTGCCGAGATTTAGTATGGTGCAAGACTGTCGCTGAAAACTGAAACTCAGAAGGATGCCGAGTCTCAGATGGAGAGAGAAAAAGATGGTGATGGCGAAAGGAAGCGAGTGAGATTTTATTACTTAGCTTGCAGAAAAAAATGGAACCAATTAGAGAGGAGATGCAGAGATCGCATGTATGGGCGAGGGCCGCGACCTGTGGCCACATAAGAAGAAGATGAACAGTGGTGTGGAAGAAGCCCGGTGAGAAAAAACCGACGCCGTCATGCCTCCACTCCGGACGCGGGCGTGGACGTGTCTTGGGGGCGGCGATCTCTGAGTGCCGAGTCGCTGCTGGGGAAGCAGCCTACGATTGCGGAGGATGCTGTTCGCTTCGAAGAAAATTTGCTGTTTCGGCAACTCCATTTCACCAAGTGAACCGGATATGCAAAAGCTTTCTCTCCCTCTCTCGTGGACACGATCTGTATTTGGTCTGTTTTAGCCAAGGATGAGTCATGAAATTTGAATGACGAAATCACGAGGAAGCTTGGATGCAAAGCACATTGCTGAATCAATGGTCTGATCATGAAGCATATACATCGTTTTTAGATCTAAAATCATGCCAAAGTTGAATCAAAAGCTTGTTCTTGGTGCTGCACATCGCCCATTTGCTAAAATGCCTACAGGAAAATCGATATATATGTTGGAGCTCAAGATTGATTCTTATCCGTGTTCATATTCGTTGAATCCTCTTTGCTTATTCGTGTTTTCCTTTTTTTTTTTTTATGTGATTTGGTGGAAAAATCTTGCTCAAGTTGGTCACGTACAAATTTCCCATGTAGGAATACCCCGTCGGAGCTACCTATGGAAACTGAGAACCTAGTTTTATGGGCGACCTATTCAAGAAAGATTAAGATCTTATCTCTCAACAGTACTCAAATTTTCTTCATACAAATTCGTCTAATGAGTTGGTTGGAGAATGATCCTTTGAATACTATCCCACAATTAGTTTGAAAGTTGAGGAGTATAAAACAAGACCAAAGTTCCGAAGAAAACAGAGGTCTAGAGTAGGAAATTCTAAAGTCTGAGTGGACTTTGATCCTGCATATTTGTCTTTCTTAAACTATAAATTGTAATCTCAGAGAAGCACTAAAAGTGTAATTGAGTGAGATAATGAGACCTATCATGTACTTGAGTATTATCATCTATAGTTGTAACCTCTAATTGATTATCAAGTGGAATTTAGCTAGTAGGCTGTTAATATGGAAAAGTAGACATAGGCTTCATTTAAGCTAAACCACTATAAAATTTATATGCAATTTTCTCTATTTCTTTACTCTTGTTTATCACTTATAGTAGACATTTGCACATTGGTGGTTATCCCATTATCATGATCAAAGTTCAGACTTTGATTTCACTTGATTATGAAGTTACTCATCTTAACAATTAAAATCCACACGAATTTGTTAAGAGTTTTTAAATTCGCCTATTCACTCTCCTTTAGGTGACATTGCCAGCCTCTAATAATATACACTATGATAATCAAGGTGTGATATATTTGGCATACAATTAGATTTATCATGAAAGAATGAAACATATCAATATCAAGTACTCTTTCATCCGAGATGACCTAGCAAAGGGTAACGTTGTTCTAAAGAAGATCGCTACAACAGAGAACCTAGTGAACATGATGACCAAACCTGTTTGTAGAGAGTGAGCGTCTGTCGGGACTTTGGGAAAGTAGTATGAATGATGATCACTATAACTTGATTTCAAATATTGAGTCAAGGTAGAGAATTATTAAATTATGTCTTAAATTTAAACTCGCGTACACTTTCCCATTTAGAAGAAGAAATCCTCTGTCATTGCAAGATCAAAAAACAAGGGTTTACATATTCTATTATATATATTTAATCTTTTTTTGGTGGTGGCGTTCTCCGTAATCATCCCCAAAGAAGGACCGTTGCTTCCATATTACTGCATGATATCAGAAGGACTTTCTCGTCCTTATGTGCTGACGAAAAGGGTTTGCTATGGAGAGGAATAAAAAGACAAGGGGTTTCTTCTTGACAGTAACCACACAGTAGACTTCTTAGAAGGACGGATGAGAAGGACAAACGCGGTGACACTGTGACACTCACTCTTGAGTTCTATACACAATGATTTTGTGCTTTGGATTTACATCTAAATTGAGTTGTTTATTTGTAAATACTTTAAGTTTGTGCTTAAATCTGTATGTGAGAAACATTCGAGCGTATGAAAGATTGTAAACTTTGAAACTTGGATTATAGTAAATTATTTGCCGTTGACTTTCTCAATGGATGTAGATATTGATACTTGGATCAAATCACATAAATATCTGATATCTTTATTATTCATCGTCTATTTTCTTTTATCCTATCGCGTTGTCTAATTTGCAACATCCTTTCATTTTCACATTAATATTTACAATAATATTTTAGTATACGTCAAGGTAGCATTTCATAAGCTTTGACACCTAAATTTTGATTAGGTTATAAATTAGGCCTTAATTTCTTTTATTTTTCTTTTTTAATAATAAATAATAAATAACAAAAACAACAAAAAAATCAATAAAAACAACAAAAAAACAAAAATTGGCAGCCCATCGAGGCTGGGCCTTCGCGCCTAGCCCCCTCCTTTTTCTCTCCCCCCGCATGGGCCCTATGGCCCAACCTACTTCTCCCCGGCCCGGCCCCCTCTTTCTCCTTTGTCTTCTTCCTCCCATCTTCTTCTTTCTTGCTCCTTCTTCCGCCTCTGCAAGTCACGCGCGGTGACGAAGACGCGCTCGAGCACAACCTACAACAGAGAGAGGAGTGTAGGCCGGTGGCTGAGAGGATGCGGCATTGATGGCGCGCGAGCCTCCGTGGAGGGAAGGAACTGATGCTGGTTCGGCCGGCGAAGGAAGGCCGGTTGGCACACCAAGGACCGCTGGCCTAGCCTCCGTCAGCGGGGCATCCCCGCGCCTATAAATAGGGTGTTGAGGAGATAGCCATAACACACACAGAGAGAGCGAAAGATCGAGGGCTGCAAAGCTTCAAACCTCCCACTAAGAGACTTCAGAGGGGGGTCAAGGACGAGCAGGCCGAGATTCGGCGACACAGAGATCACAAGCTCGGAAACCTTCTCCTGATAGACTTCAGGGAAAGGCTGAAGAGCGAGCGAGAGAGAGAGCGGGTCGTGAGCTTAAACAACCTCCCACCGAGAGACATCGGGGGAGGCCGCCGGCAAGCGAACCCGCGGAGAGGAGGGAAATCAGCGGGCGTAAGGGGCTGAGCGAGTGGGTTTCAGAGAGGAGGGGTCGGTGAAGGCCCAGATCTAGGGTCGATTTAGCTCCGTTGCACCCCCGACACCATGTCGAGTCGTGCCCGACGCCGGCGCCACTCTAGATCTGCGAAGTTGAAGGCCCGCTGTCTTCGCGAGCGCCACTCTGCTACTCCACCCCGGCGACTCCGTGACGACTGTCGCCACCAACGACTCCACCTGATCTCGCATCCCCGACACTACCTCGCTGACCTGCAGTCGCCTTGCCCTCGTTGCAAACAGGTAACGGCTGTGCTTGTCCGCGTCGTCATTGTTGCTCCGCCTTCCCTCCTGAGAACCCAACAGCCGCCCATCGTCTTCCTCGAAACCCTAGTCGCCGTCCGCCGCGTCGCCGCTGTCGAGTCACCACCCGGTGACGTCCCGGCCGACCCTCCTCGGCGCCGTGGATCGCCAAATCTCTAGGATTCCCACGAAGCTGGGTCGTCGGGTCGAGGTAGGGTTTCGCCGGGGCCCGGGTCGTCTAGTCGAGTCGGGTCATTTAGAAGCGACGGGCTTTGGGCCGCCATAAAAAAAAAAAAAAAAAATGAGTCGGGCTTGCAACGCAAGCCCATCTGGCCTCTGGTTGGACGACCCGAGTTGGACCCAACCTAGGGATCCGACCTGGGTCGTTAAATATATTATATTATATTAATATTTAATATTTTAATAAATAAAATCAAAAAAAAAAATTATTTTCCAAAAAATCAAAAATATAAAAAATATCCCATATTTTCCCAAAAAATTCAAGAAAAGCCAAAAAAGATTTATACTTTCAGAAAAAGATCAAAAATCCAAAAATGCTTTTTATGTTAAAAAATATGAAAAAAAAAAGATCCAAAATGTTTTTCTCCACAAAAATGCATGGAAAAACCCTCAAACATCCAAAAAGCCTTAAGGTTTAAACAAGATTAGGTACCGAAAGGGCATTAGTGATTAACTAGTGTAATCAAGTCCATGATCCTAATTTCTCTGGTTGCGCGGGAGCGAGTATTTCTCATGATATTTCGCTTGGGTTTCTAATCAATCCACCCCAAATAGATTAGTGGCGACTTCGTTTTAAAATTAACTTACAGGTTAAAAACTTGGACTATTAAGTCTTGAATTGGTGGACTTGGGAGAGTTCGGGCTACGCTTAATAAACATAGCCGAACCCATTAGCCTCTTTAGGCGCCCACCCCGATTGAGGCGCCGAGAAAAAGAGGTCATGAAAGCTTGGCGACTCCGCTCGGGACATTTGAGGACTTAGGCCGTTTTATCTTGTTTAAGCAATTTACTGATTTGTTTTGTTTTTTTTCTTTATGCAGGTCAGTAGCTTAAAGGTTTATTTTAATTTCGGTTAAAATAGATTGTTTTGTGATTATAAACTGTTGTGCATGTTTTACTATTTTAGCACTACACATGGCACACACAACCCGGCCGCCGAACCTGAGCCACCATAGGATAATTAGGATGGTGTTAAGAAAGATACGGCCTCAAACGCGAGACTGCGATATAGAGGTTGCCTTTCTTTTCCTCAAATTTCTTTAGCCGAGGTTAAGAGGGTATGTTGCTAACGTGAGACTGCGACAGGCGGGCACCCTTTTAATTTCAACAAACCTTCTCAGTTAGAAATCGAGCCACACGTATCATGCGTATGTCTATGTGATTATCATCAATTTTCTCACGTGATGTGAGTTTTTTTTTTTTTTTGTACTTTGCAATTTACTTACCTTCTTGCATATATTGAGCAGTCGATGATTAGTCTAGGATTTAATACCAGTTATTTAAATTTGGAAGTAATTAACATAAAGTTTTAAAAAAAAATTGCAAAAGAAATTACTTTCAGTTGATGTTCTTATTCTCAAGCATGTTAAAAAGTTCTTTTTCGCAATAATTTTCATTTGCCTCAAAAGGGGATAGAAATCTTTTTCAAAATTTGTTGCAATTCATGCTTTCTTCGCCTTTCGAATTGAATAGCCTTTTAGTCCATGCAAACATGTCACATGCCTTTTTTCAATCCATGCTTAGGAAATCCTCTACCTTTTCATGAATAAACAAAAAGAGTAGGATTAGGTCGTAATCATGGATTGACTCCCTATCTACGCCCTGTCTTCACACATGCTTATTTATTCATGGCTAGGTAATCACGGAACGTCAACGTTCGCCGATCCAGACACGTTCAAAAGTAAGAGCAAGAATAGTCGAAGAAAATGTACCAAGCCGTATTGCGGTTGTGGAAAGTGAAATGAAGCAAGTCTTCAATGTGCTTCAAAAACTTTCAAAGCAGATAGACCCCATCCAAGGCAAACTCACTCCGGCCCCGGCCTCAATCGAGGTATTGTTGCCACAATCATCTACTAGGGATGATCAAGGTGGAGATACCGACGATAATATGCCTGAGTTAGAGGATGATCTGCACCAAACCGTGATTGAGAAAGCAAAGCTAGGCAGTTTGTCTAAAATTGAGCATGATAGACGCCTTTAAAAGTGTGAGGAGAGGCTGAAACAACTGCAAGGCCTCCAAGGACGGACCTCTCCATTTATTCCAATGTCAAAATGCCGGAAAAATTCAAAATGCATGAGTTTGAGAAGTACGATGGCACGACTTGCCCGAGGGCTCATTTGCAAATGTACTTGGTTCGAATGACCCAATACGTTAATAATGCACCATTAATGATTCAATTGTTCCAATCAAGTCTAGTAGACCTTGCCCTGAGGTGGTACGTTACAAAGAACATGAACCTCCTCGAAACATGGAGCGAAGTGAGTGAGGCATTCCTTAAGCAGTATAAGTTCATAATGGACATTACCCCTTCTCGTGAGGATTTTGAGCGTACCGAAAAGAAAAAGCATGAATCTTTCAAAGAATATACTATTATATGGAGGAATCTGGCCCGCCCAAGTCAGCCCTGAACCAACCAATTTCGAGCTGAGAAAGATGTTTATCAAAACTCTCCTCTACGAGTACCGCAATCGAATGGTAACCATGATCGCCGAATCGTTTAATCAACTCATTCCAATTGAGGAGCAAATTGAGATAGGGTTGAGGGACGGTTGGTTCATTGAACCTGCACCCACGAGGAGGTTCAGTTTGAAGAAAGATAAAGAACCCCTGGTAGATGTCAATGCAACCTAACATCATTCTCCAACAATTCAAACAAGTGCAAGACAGCAACAGACCACTAGCCGTCAGTCGTCCCAGCGTTACAGCAACAGGAGACAATTTACTCCTCTTCATGGATCTCCGTCACAGGTACTGGCAATCCTCCGAAAGAAGAACCTCCTTTTGATTGAGCCAAAACAACCCAACGCTGAAAGTTCTTCCAACTATGACTCGTCAAAGATATGCGACTATCACATGGAAGAAGTGGGGCATTCAACTGATGAGTGCTTCGCCCTCAAGAGTTGAATCCAAAACCTGTTAGACACTAAAGCTTTCTCATTCCAGAGCAATTCGCTTGCCGATCACACCAACAAAGTAAACACGGTATTAAGTTCTGAAGACAGTCAGAGCAGAAATGTCGAAGTACATACCACTGACATTTATCAAGAGCTGGTAGAGGCCGGTTATTATTTAGGCAATGAAGTACCACCCTTAGCAACAAAGAAAGAAGGGCCAGATGACATGACCACCATGTTTGGAGACCTTTTCATAGGCGCCATCAATGAAGGACCGTCAGGGGAAATGGATACAGGCTCGCTCAAGTAGAACCCTTTTTAATTCCCCTACGTGGGAACTTGTAAATCTTTCTTAAGTCTGGCTTGTTTTATTTTCAACATCAATTCCGCTTGAGGAACTAACTTTTGAAAAAACTTTTCCAAAATGTAAATCCACCTATTAAATAAATTTGAAAATATTTTGAGAGCATGAGGCGGTATCCTAAACCGGCCCGATGATGCTATCCAACTATGAAAAGAAAACGTCATCCAAGAAGAATGCGAGGGCTGGGCTTCCTCATGCTTTCTTCCCGCCAAAGATATATACTTTTGAAAACAAAAAAATATTTCATTATGAAAAGCTTTCGTCAAAACAGGATGTTAAATTTAATCATATTTGTTTTTCTGACTCGCTCACTTTGTGTCTCAGAATATCATCCCCATCCCCTTGACTTAGTGTGACAAGGGGCATTTGAAGCTGGCGCATCATGTGAACTCGCAAACAGAAAAGATCCCGTTTCAAAGGGGTAAGTCCTATTCCCTGAACATAATGTTGAAAATGACGTCCTCTCTCTCCTATCTATAGGAAACAAAGGATGGGACGTAATAGGCACAGACATATGGTTAAACTCGAAGCATGCACACCATGGTAGCTCGAGGCAAGATAACCTCCCCTGTGTTGCTTTTGACCTTCCCATTTTGCAAGTTGTCCCCAGGAGCTTTGTACACTCCACCTCGCTCTTATCCAACTCCTTCTTATGTCGGAGCAATATCTTCTCCCCCTGACATGCTCGAGCAGCTAGGCGTTGCGATTTCATTAATGGAATTTTCAGCTTCGACAAGCCCAGAAGCACAGGGAATGGATCTTTTCTCTTTTTTAAATTGGCTACTATCAATAGGGAGGAAATTTAGACAGTTGAGGCAGTCTCTAACCCCTTATTTCAAGACGATGACTTAGGGCCTAGAAACCTCACTTTGTGCTCCAGACGTATGCTCTCCCAAGAAGTGATTATCATTAGAGAATTGGAGGTTTTGATTGTCCATCTCAGATTCCATAGAAGCTTGAAGTACATGATTTTGCCCAATGCTGCTAATGGTCATATAGTCAAAGACAGAAGAAAAATTTCATAGAAGGAAGGTGCTGAAGATAAATCAACAACCATCAATCATGCATACATGGCCACGAATGAGAAATGCCAATTGAAAGAGATGACGAACTATGTCAAGATGAAGAGGCTGTCATCAACATACAGAGATCCTTAGAAGTCAGGACAAACAAACTTTGAGGAAGGGAAGCATTGGGATTCAAAGAACCAAGCTTAATGGTTAATTTGGCCAAATCAAGTGACCCATATTGATTTAGCTAACTTGGTATGAAATGACATGTTATCCAGGAGCCGGTTTGATTAAATGGAAAAAGAAGCGCCATACCGATGCCGTCGGCACCTCTAGCTGAGTGGTATCCGGGAAGAAGCAAAATGGTTTGAAGTTAGGAGTTTGAATCCTCGACGCGGCGGTTAGTCGCTTGGACTTCATATCCTCCTCGTACTTCAGGTCTATTCAAATATCTGCAAACCAGTGAAGGGTAATGTTGTATCGCTTCCAAGTTATTCGACTCTTGAAAGAGCTTATGACTAACATGATCCCTTTTATCTGTTGCGGGGATCACTTAACCGTAAAAAATGCGGATAACAAATTAAGGAAAGATATGTCAAACTCGATAGGCTCTCCTAAGCGAAATGGCGTCTGAGTAATCACCAAAGCAAATGACAGAAAATCTTTAGGCCTCAACTCATATTTGATTTTGACTAGACTAATTGATCTACTTGTACATCTTCTCTTATGTGGGGGCAAAAGCAGAGATGCCCAATCAGATTCCCAATCCTTGGCTAATCATTCATGTGTCATATCCTTAATCAATAGGGACAACCATCGACACCCATTTGCGAATAACCCTTTTGATGTTCAAAATTTAACATATTTGGAAACACCTTTATGTTAACCCCTAATGTTGTCAATATGGTCTTTTTTTGAGTCAAAACTATTCACTTGTTTTGAGATTTCAAACTCCATCATATTTAAAATGCCGCATGCCTTTTCCAAATGGATTTTGCATGATGATTTTGTCTGTCTAAATCACTGATTCCATTGAGAATTATTAAAATAGATAGCTAATTGAAGAATACAAGATTGATTGAGCATGCTGGATGAGGCGCGTCAGAATGATGATAGACAAGCTATATCCTACACATAGTCCCCCATCTATACACTTGCGAGATAAGTGCAGAAGAATCCATGACTGCAGGGTAAAGAGTTCTCTTGCGAATGGTACGATAACCAAAATAGTGAGAGGCATTTCATTGCTCACTCCCTTCTTTGAGCCCCATACACTGGTGAAGCTTCTCTCATACCCCCGTCAAGAACCACCCCACACTGGGGCAGATCGGAGGCGAAGTAGCATAACAAGGTGAGAAGAGGGATAAAAATTTTCTTGTTCGCACTTGCATCAATCTTTGGGTGTCTTTATTGCATATGAACACTCACGTTAATTTAAGTGCCCTAGAATGACAAAAGATCAATTCTTTCTTTATGCACTTGTATTCATTGTACAGCTCAAGTGAGTTTGTAATTTTACCCTCACATTGAGATAAAGTAGAAGTCATTGCCTAGAGCGTCTGCTAAAGATGAAGACTCAAGAATCTAATAACGATGCTTCGATTGAACTTGCCTAGGCCAGTTCCTCCAACGACAAGAAAAAGCAGGGGCATAAAAAGTAGTGTACCTAGTAAAAGCAAGGTCAATGCCCATAAATGAAGAAATGGAATAAAAATAGGGGCATGAAAAAAGCAGTGTGCCTGGTAAAAGCAAGGCCAATGCCCCTCAATCAAAAACAAAGCCAAGAAAAAAGTTGTTGTTGTGGTCCATAGAACCTCCATCTAACAAGAAAGACCAGTGACAAATGCCAAGACAGTCACCAACTCTCACCCTCTTACATGTGAGCCAAGTCTACGTTACATTCCCATTGTAAAAGTCTCTTCAGGCTAGGGGCACTTCAATTAACGTAGGATTTCATATGTTTATAAGCATCACTTGAAGAAGTACGAGCAAGATTACTCTATATCCTTTCGCAGGGTTCTTGACTTACAAACCGGAAATGATCGTGCGGCATTTCGTCCATCGGCTTCGACCTTGATGGTCCCCTTTGATGAGCCGTTGACTAAGAATTCATCGCAATCTCGACAAAGACCTCTCACATTGGTAAAGTCGTACCGTTTGCGAGAATACTCGGACCCCTGTTGACATGATGACAGTGAGATAGTGTGGTCCTTCTAAATCCTACATCAATGGTCAGGATAGCCTTTTCCATGAGAGTGAGTGAAAAGTCCTTTCAGACTGAAAGTCCCTCATCTGGCATGCTCAAGACACATATATTCTGAATGAAGGCTGTCTTTCAAAATCTTCTCTAGTGGAAATCAGATGATGTAAAACTAACAAAATTATCATGCATGAATCACATTTAAATTCATGAATTTACAGCATATATAATCATGTGTGCGTACTGTGCAAATAGCAAAGAGCAGAGGTATCGCCGATAAGCTTACCCATATTCTTTTGTCTTTGAATACCCACTACTGTCCAGGTACTCTCTCCTTGACACTCGACCTATTCGAGTCGTCCCTTGAGTTTGGGTTCTTGCAACTGTCTAAGTATCCCCTATCTTTGAGTACCCACCACTTGCAGGGTACTCCCTCTTATCGACACTCAACCTGTTCAAGTTGTCCCTAGAGTATTGATACCTGCGAACGTCCAGTACTTGTGATCATCCAAGTACTCCTTCAACGCTTACGAATATCCAAGGTACATCTTCGATATTCCCAATTACCAGGAGGTGGGAGACCTTCATGAATATGCGAGGTACGTGATGTAGAACAATATGCAAATGTCTTTTTGGAAACAATGGAGCGTCATAAGAGCGGGCGGTCCCACAAATCAAAGAGGATTGTGTGATCTTCAAGATTGCAAAAAAGGGTTACAATATTTGATTCACGTGTTTCCCTTTATTTATTATTAGATTTCAGATATTCTGGTTTATCTGAAATATTATGGTTTATCAATATCGTTTCCTTAATTTGTTATTAGATTTTAGATTTCCTAGTTTATCAATATCTTTTCAATTTTGTTACTAGATTTCAGTTATTTTGTTATTTTCTAGATGGCGATCTCCTTATAAATAGGCGCCAAAGATAAATAGGCTCATAATCGGTTGGAAGGAACCGAACCTTCAACATTTCCTTCATCCGATTCCATGTTCGGATGGGAGCTTTTCCTTGTCGACGTCGAGTCAGTTGCGCTTGCTCCCACCACGCCGAGGCACCAAAGAAGCAAAGTGCAGGGATTATGCTAAACGTCCGTAAACGTGAGGACATGTATATGATTGTGGAGAAAGGCAATCAAGAAGCCATTATTCCAATTCCGGAGGCTCTTCAGCCTTTATTGAGGGCATTCAGCGATGTTATTCCGGAGGATTTACCTGTTGGACTACCACCCTTGAGGGATATTCAACATGAGATTGATTTTCTTCCAGGAGCGAGCCTCCCTAATTTGCCGCACTACCGGATGAATCCGAAGGAGAACCAGATTTTGAAAGACCAAGTAGGAGAACTTCTTCGAAAAGGCTTTTTGCGCGAAAGCATGAGCCCTTGTGCAGTTCCTGCACTCCTCACTCCGAAGAAAGAAGGAAGCATGCGTATGTGCATTGATAGCCGGGCAATTAATCGGATTACTGTCAAGTACCGATTCCCAATCCCTCGCTTGGATGACATGCTCGACCGGCTTACGGGATCAAAGGTCTTTACAAAGATTGATCTACGTAGCGGATATCACCAAGTACGCATCCGCCCTGGCGATGAATGGAAAACGGCCTTTAAAACAAGTGAAGGTTTGTATGAATGGCTTGTCATGCCGTTTGGCCTCACGAACGCGCCTAGCACCTTCATGCGTTTGATGACTCAAGTTCTTAAACCTTTTATTGGAAAATTTGTGGTGGTCTACTTTGATGACATTCTCATATATAGTCCAGATGACCGACATCATATGGAGCATCTAAGGGACGTCTTATCGGCCTTGCAGACAAACCAATTGTACATTAATTTGAAGAAGTGTAGTTTCATGACTGATCGACTCCACTTCTTGGGGTATATTGTCGGAGCAGAAGGCCTTCAAGTTGATGCAGAAAAGGTAGTTGCCATCCGCGACTGGCCAACTCCCCAGACCGTTGGGGAGGCACGTAGCTTCCATGGGCTTGCGACATTCTACCGACGCTTTATTCAAAATTTCAGTTCTATTATGGCTCCAATCACCGAGTGCTTGAAGAAAGGAAAATTTCATTGGGGTGATGAAGCAGAAGCCAGCTTTGCTCTCATTAAGGAAAAACTTTCGACGGCACCAATATTGATGCTCCCGAATTTTGAAAAGGTATTCGAACTAGACTGTGATGCTTCTAGTGTAGGAATTGGTGCTGTTCTTTCCCAGGAAGGTAAGCCTATTGCTTATTTTAGCGAGAAACTTAATGATGTTCACAAGCAATGGTCTACTTATGAGCGGGAGTACTTTCTTTGTAGTACGAGCTATCAAGCATTGGCAGCCCTATCTTTATCAACATGAGTTTTCCTTAACACCGACCATCGACACTCAAATATATTAAGAGCCAAAGACATCTAAATCGAATGCATGGACGTTGGGTCTCCTTTTTGGAGCAATTCAATTTCGTGCTTCGACACAAGGTGGGCCACTTGAACAAAGTCGCTGATGCACTTAGTCGTCGTGCTGCAACACTCGTCACCATGCGCACTGACGTTGTGGGCTTTGACCACCTTTGTGCTCTTTATGCTGATGATGAAGATTTTCAGGAAATTTGGGAAAAATGTTCTGAGACAGGTTCTCACGGCGACATGATCGTTCAGGACAAATTTTTATTCTTTGGCAACAGGTTGTGCATTCCTCGAAGCTCTTTACGGGAACAACTTATTCGAGAGCTGCATGGTGGTTCCCTTGGAGGACATTGTGGGTGAGATAAAACTGTTGCCTTAGTTGAGGAGCGGTATTATTGGCCTCAATTGAAACGGGACGTTGGACGATTTGTGAAAAAGTGCTATATTTGTCAGACTGCGAAAGGCCATTCTCAGAACACTGGACTTTACACCCCTCTACCTATTCCTTCTGGACCTTGGATAGACATTTCAATGGATTTCGTGTTGGGGCTTCCCCGAACCCAACGAGGTATGGATTCTGTTTTTGTGGTAGCGGATAGGTTTACAAAGATGGCACACTTTATCCCTTGCAAGAAGACTTATGATGCTTCTCATGTAGCGAGTTTATTTTTTCGAGAAGTAGTTCGTTTGCATGGTGTTCCAAAAACTATCACCTCTGATCGTGATACCAAATTCCTTAGTCATTTTTGGAGGACCCTATGGCGTTTATTTGGGACGGATTTGCAGTATAGCAGTTCCTTTCATCCTCAAACCGATGGGCAAACTGAACTTGTCAATCGTACTATGGCGGATATTATTCGGTGTCTTTGTAGTGACATGCCAAAGCAATGGGACCGGTATCTTGCTCCTGCTGAGTTTGCTTTTAACAACACTGTCAACCGTTCCACGGGCAAGTCTCCATTTGAGGTTATCTATGGGTGAACGCCACAACATACACTGGATCTCGTGCCTTTGCCCAAAGTCCCAAGATATAGTGTTGCGGCTGAAAATTTAGCAACAAAATTACAAGAGATACAAGAGGGTGTGAAGCAATAGCTAGAAGCTTCCACTATTGTTTACAAAACTGCTGTAGATAAACATCGTCGCCTCAAGGTATTTGCTGAGCATGATGAAGTGATGGTCTACCTTCGCAAGGAACGCTTTCCTGTTGGTACATATAACAAGCTGAAGCACAAGAAAGTTGGTCCCTGTCAAATCGTGAAGAAAATCAATGACAATGCCTATGTTGTTGATCTTCCTGTTGACCTCAACATCTCCCCGACATTCAATGTAGCGGACCTATTTGAGTATCATCCTCCAGATACTCCTCTTTATCCTAATCATAACTCGGGGTCGAGTTCTTCTGAAGTGGAGGAGACTGATGTAGAACAATATGCAAATGTCTTTCTGGAAACAATGGAGCGTCATAAGAGCGGGCGGTCCCACAAATCAAAGAGGATTGTGTGATGTTCAAGATTGCAAAAAAAGGGTTACAATATTTGATTCACGCGTTTCCCTTTATTTATTATTAGATTTCAGATATTCTGGTTTATCTGAAATATTATGGTTTATCAATATCGTTTCCTTAATTTGTTATTAGATTTTAGATTTCCTAGTTTATCAATATCTTTTCAATTTTGTTACTAGATTTCAGTTATTTTGTTATTTTCTAGATGGCGATCTCCTTATAAATAGGCGCCAAAGATATTGTAATGGTCACTTCCTTATTAAAAAATAAACACCATCTTTTGGAATTCTTTCCAAGCATCGCTTTCTCTACGTCAGTACGTCCTCGATATTCCCAATTACCAGGAGGTGAGAGACCTTCATGTATAGGTGAGGTACGTCCTCAATATTCCCAATTACCAGGAGGTGGAAGACCTTCATGAATATGCGAGGTACGTCCTCAATATTCCCATTTTACCAGGAGGTGCGAGACCTTCATGAATACCAAGGTACGTCCTCGATATTCTCAATTACCAGGAGGTGGGAGATCTTCATGAATATGCGAGGTACGTCCTCGATATTCCCATTTTACCAGGAGGTGGGAGACCTTCATGAATATGCGAGGTATGTCCTCGATATTCCCATTTACCAGGAGGTGGGAGACCTTCATGAATATGCGAGGTACGTCCTCGATATTCCAAATTACCAGGAGGTGAGAGACCTTCATGAATAGGCGAGGTATGTCTTCGATATTCCCAATTACCAGGAGGTGAGAGACCTTCATGAATAGATGTACATCATCGATATTCCCAATTACCAAGAGGTGGGAGACCTTCATGAATATGCGAGGTACGTCCTCGATATTCCCAATTACCAAGAGGTGGGAGACCTTCATGAATAAGCGAGGTACGTTCTCGATATTCCCAATTACCAGTAGGTGAGAGACCTTCATGAATAGATGTACGTCATCGATATTCCCAATTACCAAGAGGTGGGAGACCTTCATGAATATGCGAGGTACGTCCTCGATATTCTCAATTACCAGGAGGTGGGAGACCTTCATGAAAATGCGAGGTACATTCTCGATATTCCCATTTACTAGGAGCTGAGAGACCTTCATGAATATGCGAGGTATGCCATCGATATTCCCAATTACCTGGAGGTGGGAGACCTTCCCGAATTGCTTTAACAGGCGACCGAAGAAAGGTTCGGGTCCTGGAAAAGCGATTCCCCGTCAAGACAACTGAAGAAAGGTTCGGGTCCTAGACAAACCACTTATTACTCCAACAGGCAACCGAAGAAAGGTTCGGGTCTTGGAAAAGCAATCTCCTCATGTCACTTGGTAAAATGATGCCTTGATACTTGCCAAACTCGGGGTTTGCACCCTATTTCACTCACTCCTAGTAAGTAACTACAGGTATCTTCTTATCTGTCTTAGTATATTTAATGTTATATTGCTCATTTTCTGCATAGGACATTATGTCCTAAATAAGATATAATCTACTGCATATGAACGAGACAAAATTTAGGTATCGGTTTGTTATTTTATGCAACTTCTGCGAACTCACCTTCGAAAAGGGGGCTGTTGACACCTAATTTTGACTAGGTTATTAATTAGGCCTTAATATCTTTTATTTTTCCTTTTTTTAATAATAAATAATAAATAACAAAAACAACAAAAAAATCAATAAAAACAACAAAAAAACAAAAATTGGCAGCCCATCGGGGCTGGGCCTTCGCACCTAGCCCCCCTCCTTTTTCTCTCTCTCGCCCTCCCGCATGGGCCCCAATGGCCCAACCTACTTCTCCCCCGGCCCGGCCCCCTCTTTCTCCTTTGTCTTCTTCCTCCCATCTTCTTCTTCCTTCCTCCTTATTCCGCCTCTGCAAGCCACGTGCGGCGATGAAGATGCGCTCAAGCACAACCTACAATAGAGAGAGGAGCGTAGGCTGGTGGCTAAGAGGACACGACATTGATGGCGAGCGAGCCTCCGTGGAGGGGAGGAACTGACGTCGGTTTGGCCGGCGAAGGAAGGCCGGTCGGCACACCAAGGACCGCCGGCCTAGCCTCCGTCGACCAGCATCCCCGCGCCTATAAATAGGGTGTTGAGGAGATGGCCATCACACACACAGAGAGAGCGAAAGATCGAGGGCTACAAAGCTTCGAACCTCCCACTGAGAGACTTCAGAGGGGGGTCGAGGATGAGCAGGCCGAGATTCGGCAACACTGAGAGATCGCAAGCTCGAAACCTTCTCTGAGAGACTTCGGGGGAAGGCTGAAGAACGAGCGAGAGAGAGTAGGTCGTGAGCTTAAATGACCTCCCACCAAGAGACATCAGGGGAGGCCGTTGGCAAGCGAACCCGTGGAGAGGAGGGAAATCGGCGGGCATAAGGGGTTGAGTGGGTTTCAGAGAGCAGGGGTCGGTGAAGGCCTAGATTTGGGGTCGATTTAGCTCCGTCACACCCTTCACGCCACCTCGAGTCGTGCCCAACATTGACGCCACCTCAAGTCATGCTCGACGTCGCCGCTACTCCAAATCTGCGAAGTTGAAGGCTGCTTTGTTGCCATGACCGCCACTCGCTACTCCACCCTTTGGCGACTCCAACCGATCCCTCGCCATCGACGACTCCACCCGATCTCGCATCCCCGATGTTGTCTCGCCGACCTGCAGCCACCTTGCCCTCGTTGCAAACAAGTAACGGCTGTGCTCGTCTGCGTCGTCACTGTTGCTCCGCCTTCCCCCCCGTGAACCCAACAGCCTCCCGTCGTTGTCCCCGAAACCCTAGCCGCCATTCGTTGCGTCGCCGCCGTTGAGTCACCACCCGGTGACGTCCCGGCCGACCCTCCCCGTCGGCGTCGCGGATCGCCAAATCTCTAGGGTTCCCACGAAGCTGGGTCGTTGGGTCGAGTAGGGTTTCGCTAGGATCGGGTCGTCGGGTCGGGCCGGGTCATTTAGAAGTGACGGACTCTTTGGGCCGCCATAAAAAAAAAAAAAAAAGCGAGTCGGGCCCGCAACGCAGGCCCAGTCCCTTCTTTGGGTGGATGACCTGGGTCGGACCCACCCGGGGATCCGATCGGGTCATTAAATATATTATATTATATTAATATAATAATATTTTAATAAATAAAATCAATCAAAAAAATCAAAAAATAATTTATTTTCCAGAAAATCAAAAATATAAAAAATATTCCATATTTTCCCAAAAAAGCCAAAAAAGTCAGAAAAAGCCAAAAAGATTTATATTTTCAGAAAAAGATCAAAAATCCAAAAATGCTTTTTATGTTAAAAAAATATGAAAAAAAAGATCCAAAATGTTTTTCTCCACAAAAATGCATGGAAAAACCCTCAAACATCCAAAAAGCCTTAAAGTTTAAACAAGATTAGGTACCGAAAGGGCATTAGTGATTAACTAGTGTAATCAAGTCCCCGATCCTAATTTCTCTGGTTGCGCAGGAGCGAGTATTTCTCATGATATTTCGCTTGGGTTTCTAATCATCCCACTCCAAATAGATTAGTGGCGACTCCGTTTTAAAATTAACTTACAGGTTAAAAACTTGGACTATTAAGTCGTGAATTGGTGGGCTTGGGAGAGTCCGGGCTACGCTTAATAAACATAGCCGAACCATTAGCCTCTTTAGGCGCCCACCCCGATCGGGGCGCCGAGAAAAAGTGGTCACGACAATGACTAATTAATTAGAAAAAAATTGCTAGACTGTGAAGCACTGATTTTGCACGCCATGCATGAGAAAAATCGAGCCCATTGAAAGTTACTAGACCTCTTCTCCCCACAAAATGTCAGGCTTAATAAATTTGGTTTATAAAACCGGTTTTCAAAAGTATTATTCCATACTATTATCAATTCTCAAATATAATTCACCTGTGTAATGAGACCAATGTCTGTTACAGCTGTACATCATTTTCTAGTGAATGAGCCCTTTCGCGAACCATTTATGTTGTAATTGGTAATATATTGCAAGATAAAACATTTTCCTATTTCGGTCACTTTAGTGTGCACCTTTGGGGATGATGAGTAAGCAGTACAAAACTATGAGACTCAATATTAGTCATTTATCAAGATAGGCGTGCTTGACTTACTTTTCCAAGTCTTCATCACTCAAATCACATCCACATGTGAATCACGTCAACTTACTTTGATTTGAGTGATGAAGACTTGGAAAAGTAAGTTGACGTGATTCACATGTGGATGTGATTTGAGTGATGAAGACTTGGAAAAGTAAGTCAAGCACGCCTATCTTGATACCTAAATGACTAACATTGAGTCTCATGGTTCTATACCGCTTACTCATCATCCCCAAAATGGTTGATGTGATTTGAGTGATGAAGACTTGGAAAAATAAGTCAAGCACGCATGTCTTGATACCTAAAAGACTAACATTGAGTCTCATAGTTTTGTACCGCTTACTCATCATCCCCAAAGGCTAACTAGTGGTTCATGAATACCGACACTCAAATCACATCAACCATTTTCCACCGATTTGCTTGACATGTCAATTTCCATGAAGAATTGGAAAAGTAAGTCAACCATGCCTGTCTCGATACCTCATGTAAATTTCAATGAAGACTTGGAAAAGTAAGTCAAGCATGCCTGTCTTGATACCACTTACTTATTATCCCTGAAGGCTGACTAGTGGTTCATGAATACCGACGACACTCAAGTCAAATCAACCATTTTCCACCGATTTGCTTGACATGTCAATTTCAATGAAGACTAGGAAAAGTAAGTCAATGTATAGCTGTAACAGGCATTGGTCTCGTTATACGAGTGAGTTATATTCGAGAATCAATAATAGTTTGCCATATTGCTTTTGAAAACCAACTTTATAAACTAGATTTATCAAGCCTAACATTTCGGGGGAGAAAAGGTCTATCAGTTTTCAAAGGGATTGATATTTCATGCATGGAATGTATAATCAGTGCTTCACAGTATGGCAATTTTTTTTTCTAATTAATTAGTTATGAAGTGCCTTCTCAACATATAAACATGTTAACGCGGAAACGAAAAGATTTTACAAATAAGTTAATGCGATAGAACTAGAGAAATAAATGAGAAACAATAAGGACAACATAGATTTTCATGATTCGATATGAGTATTAGTACCTATATCCATGAGAAGAGCCAACAACAAACAATTTACTTAATCAAAGACGCATATTTTATAATCCCTTGTACGCCCGAGTGTTTTTTACACCTAGATTTAAGTTCGATGGTCGGTGGAGTAGCTATGTTTATCTTATGGAGTTTCATTTTTTAAAGACAAATTACATAAGTATCATTTTGAAATTGAAAACTTAAAATTACCCAAAAATATAATATAATATAATATAATATAATATAATATAATATAATATAATATAATATAATATAAATGGGCCAATAATGGACTATCTATCTAAGCCTAACATCTATATTTGTTCATCTATATAAAATTGAAACTCGATAATGGACTATTTTATGTGAGCCATTGTGGACTATTTTCTTCTTTGCAAAAAAGATTGATTAGTATTCGATTTGTTCAATCTAATCCCTAATAATACGGCAATTAAAAAATCTATTGAAGGTCGAAGGTCAAATGTATGGCTCAGTCACTAACGGTCAATTGTCGTTTTTAAGCGAATAACCAAAGCCTAATATTGACAAAGTCTCCTAAACCCTTCGGACCAAAAAAAGAAAAAAAAAGAAAAAGAAAATAGAAGGGGGTCCGTTAGACCTAACCTTTGGTAATTGTTGTTCTAGTACGATTTGAACTAGTTGCATCACATGGTATTACTATAACAAAGCAATTAATATGTTTAACACAAGACATAATCAATGACCCTGTCTGCTATTACATCAGTGCTTGACTAATTAAAACTAATTTACTAAATTGATATATGTGACGCTTCAAACCGATAGCTCTTTACACAAGTGAGTTATCATAAAGCATCAAGCTTTTTTATGTTATTAGAGACTATCTTCTAGGGCACATGTTTAATGACCAATGAAGGAAGTCGAATCATTGAAAATTACCCAAAAACCCAAATTTTATTGTGTAGGTGTCAATTCAATCATAAATTTTTCATTTTGACTCGTGCTATCCTAATTCTTTTGACAATTTTTTAATATAATTCATTTGGTCAATTAAGACTGACAATTGATAATGACGCCAATTATTTTATGTGATAAGGTTGGCAATATGGCTTCTCAAAATGACTTAAAGAAATTCGACAGGCTGTTTGATTTTTTAATTTTACTGTTAAAGTGTTAATGGTCTCAATCTTCACTCTTTTTTTAAAAGCTTTTATTGTTTTGACTTTTTTATTCATTTTCCTGACTGTTCATCTCCTTCAGCCATGAGAGACCCTGAAACTCATCGGGCATGGCTTATCGAGTATGAGGGTCAGTTTTCGGCTAGTTGGGTTTCGGCGACCTGCGAAAGGAGATGATAGTGCCACCTTTTCTTTCCTTGGGCCTGTGGGTGGTCGGCTTCATTATGGCTTCTTCGAACTCCATTTTTGGAGACCGTTTCTGGTCACTGAGGAGTGAGGAAGTGGGAAGGGGTCATCTCTCTCTTCAGCTTCACTAACGTATCCGAATCACGACGGTTGAATTTAAGGAGTACCAGTGAAGCTGCAATGATTCAAGGGTTGAGAGAAGAATCGGATTGTTTTCAGATTGTTGCAGTCATATTACCAAACACCGAAACGGAGAAGAAGACCTGAGTGCCGATGGAGAGAGGGAGAGATGGTGATGGTGAGAGGAGGCGATTTGATGATGTGAGACGATTGAGATTTCATTACTTTCCTTGCGGAAAAAAAGGGGAACCAATTAGAGGGGAGATCCAGAGGTTGCAGATACGGGCGAAGGCGGCCACGTAAGAAGAAGATGAACAGTCTTCTTGGCAATCAAGTGGAAGTAGATGAGACATGACGAAGAGGATCAATAGTGGTGTGGAAAAGAAAAGAAAAAAACGAAAAGAAAAGGAGAAATTAAAGAAAAAAAGGTCAGACAATTATTAAAAAAAGAATTGCGAAATCAAGTCATTTCAATTAATTTATCTACATCATTTCACTTCATTTAGGGCCTATTTGTTTTTACTCAAAATAGTGTTTGACTTTATTTTTTGTTTTCCGGAATAAAAAATAAAAATCCGTTTAGTAAATTTTTTGTTCTCGAAAATAAAAATCCATTTTTTTTTCGAGAGTAAATTTGGAACAAAATCAATAAGTAGAAAAGTTACTTCTTGTTATCGGAACAATTCCTATAATCAAGTATAGTTTTCTTCTTTTCTCTTTTCATTTTTTCTTTTCTCCTTCTCTCTTTTCCTTCACTGGCCACTGCCAGCCACCACCGCTGTTGTTGGCGATCGGTTGGGCGAGGTCTGGCAAGCTTGCTTGGCCGCCGTGAGGCTTGGCCTTGTCATATTTGGGCGAGGCCCAACCAACGCGAGGTTGGGCCTTGAGGCCAACCTTGCGCTGCGTGGGCGAGGCGAGCCTTACGGTGGTTAGGCGAGGTCCGGCGAGTCGCTCGGCCAAGGTTCGGCGAGTCCAACGGACTCACCGGACCTCGCCTAGCTAGTCATTGGCCATTACCTTGGTCGGCCACCAGCCACAAAGGAGGAAAAAGAATAAAAAAAGGAAAAAGAAAAATAAGAAATATATAATAAAAGTATAAAAATTAAAAGAAACAAAAAAAAATTAAAATCTTACTAAACATATTTCTATCTCCAGAATAGAAATTTTTTATAGTTATCAAGTGTTTTCAAATATTTAGAAATTGTTCTCGGGAATAGAATAAAAAAATCATTTTTTAGCAAAAATTATTCTTGAGAATAAAATAGTTACCAAACGATCGCTTACTTAGCTCTTGTGATTGCACACCTTTTGTGGTGTGGTAGTAGTTTCTTCCTTCACAAGTTCATGGGTGGTTGATTCACAAATAGATGATGTGATATAATATGTATATTTAAAATAAATCATGTAATCAATTTTATCTACATGACGAAAATATACTAAGTCAATGTAAATGACTTAGCAATTGAATTAATATTTATTACTATTAGATGTTGGAAACATTAGGACATAATAAATCTCTATAAAAGTGAAATAATGTGGAAGTGTTTTTTTCTTTGGTTAGTGGAAAGTAGATACGTTTATCTTGTGGAGTCTCATCTTCTTCTTTTTCTTTAATATACCAAAAGTTAACAATTACATAAGTGTTTCACTAAAAAAAAAAAAAAACCACAAAAAAAAGGAAAAAGAAATAGAAAAGACAACGTGATCCCTTTGTCATTCAGGCGTTGTCTAGCCGATGGTTCCAACCAGTACAATTATTTCCAACCCTTTGGCGTGGTGGACTAACCAGGCCAAGTCAAAGTCCTCTAATTTCGCATGGAAATCCGAATCAAGCACAATGTTGATAGGATTTTATGTCCTTATGAACAACGCAGCGTTTGCATTCTTCGTCGATACATAGCAATGTCGAGGATATTTGTTGTTCGATTCAGTACCTCTTTTCCCCATCTCGAAAAGCTTGATCTATTCTTGAACGGATGAGACTCTGCGCTACTGGAGATGAACTCTTAGAGATAAGGGAGGAGTTCCCTTTTTCTAGACACGATATATTTTTTTTTTTTTGGTCAGCTAGACGCGATAACTAGAAAGAGAACTATCTCCAACAACCTTTCAGTTTCTTGGATTTTTCCTTTTCTCAAGTATAAGCAAAATGTCAAAAGTTATTTTTTTAATGATGGAAAACAAAAACAAGTTGCTTTCTTCCCTAAATTTAGGAACTTTCGAAAAGAAGGGAACCGAACAAGAACGAGAAGGATTATTCTTTTATTGGTTTGAACAAAAAGTCTAAAGTCGAACAAGCTGTAAATCACCTCTTTTCAAAAGAGAGACACATGACATTACAAATGCGGCAACATTTGAACATGGTTGTGAATGTTTCAACCATCTGGTGCTATGATGCGACGTGGGTTTGAGTAATGACAGCGATTGAGGATTAACATCGCTCCTGCAAATTTACGGGAGGGGAATCGTAGGCAACTGCGGAGCTGTGGAGATTTTTCATTCGCTTAGTTAGTTGAATTTCCTTAATGGGAGAATTTAAAATTACCAGCCTTTGGCATAACTAATCGTAAAAAAGTGAAAATTAATATGGTTATGTTTTAGAGATGTAAAATGCAATACGAAAAAGAAGATGAACAGTTATGTCTTCTTGGCAATGAAGTGGTGTGGAAAAGATAAGAAAAGAAAAGGAGAAATAAAAGAAAAAGTTCAGAAAATTTAAAAAGAAAAAAAAAATGCTAAACCTGGCCATTTCAGTTCATTTCTTCTACGTCAGTTGTCAGCAATGCCAAGCTGGAGGAATTAATTTCAATCGTGTTCCTTTTTTTTTTTCCTTTTTTTCAAATCAAGAGACTAGTCATATTTTCAAATCAAGAGACTAGTCATATTTTCTAATCAAGAGGTTAGTTGTTGTGGAAGCACGTGTGAACTTTGTCAATTTTGTTTGCATAGAACCGTTCCACGGTCGATAGCAAGTTCTTCAACAAAGAAAAGTGCTTGAAACATGCCACGGACGCCTATATGTGCAGGTAACGACATCAAGGCCCCAAAAAGCTGTGTTAACTCCTCAGTCTTTCCTCAACGAGAATGGAACTTCACAGCTCAGATATCATTAATTTCAAGACCAGAGAGCTTCCATCACTCTTAGTCTTGGTTCTCTCTCTAGCCTTTGCCTTCACTGCTTCGGCATCGTCACAGGGCATCAATTTCAGCTTCCAGACTTTCAACGAAAGTATCATAAAACTCGAAGGCCATTCAAGTTATGATGGGAGCTTCATCCAACTTACAAAGTCCATTGAACGTGAGCCGCTCGGTTGGAGCGTGGGGTGGGCCATGTACCGCGAGCCGATGCGCCTTTGGGATAAGGCGACCAGGAACGTGGCGGATTTCACCACCCAATTCACCTTCGTCATTGATTCGAAGAGAAATTCGTGTTTTGCCGATGGATTGACCTTCTTTCTTGTGCCCGAAGGGTCTGAACTCCCAGGCAACTCGTCGGGAGGACAACTTGGTCTTGAAAGTCGGCAAGGCAGTCCGCCCAGCTCTGTTTTTTCATTTGTAGCCATTGAGTTCGACACTCGCTACAATGCCGGTTTCGACCCAAATTGTTCATATGTTGGTATAGACTTGAATGATTTCAATTCCACGAATCCACGCTGCGTCGATTGGTTCAATGATAAAATCATGAATGGTGGGCGGATTAATGCTACGATAGCATACAATTCTAGCACGCAGAACTTGACCGTTCTCATGATAGACGCTGATGCCACGAGTACCAACATAAATTCCTCCGCCATCCATTATATAGTCAACATGACACAGTATTTGCCGAAGGAGTGGGTAAATTTCGGTTTCTCGGCTAGCACAGGTTTAAATTTCGAGTTGCACACTATTGAGGCATGGGAATTCAGCTCTAACATGCACGTGGCTGGAAAAAAGAGCAAGTCATGGCTGTGGTCTATCTTAGGCTCAGGTTCTTTCCTATTGTTCGTTCTTATTGGAGCCTTTATTTGGTTTCGTCACCGTTCGAAGAGCACGAGAACAGACATGAGTGGAGAAGAAGATCATCTAGCGATTGACGAAGAATTCAACCAAGTGTCAGGCCCCAAGAAATTCACTTACAAGGAATTGGTCGCGGCAACCAGTAATTTTGCAGTCGAGCGGTTGCTTGGAGAAGGGGGCTTTGGTAGAGTATACGAGGGTTACTTGACCAGCATGAATGTTAATGTTGCAATCAAGAAGATTAACCCAGGGTCAAGACAAGGGATAAAGGAGTTTGCTACTGAAGTGATGACCATAAGCCGGCTACGACACAGAAACTTAGTCCAACTCATTGGATGGTGTCATGAGAAAAAAGAACTCCTTCTTATCTATGAGTTCATGTCTAATGGTAGCCTTGACTCTCATCTATTCAAAGAACGATCTTTCTTGCCATGGGAGAACCGATACAAAATCGCGCAAGGCATAGCCTCGGCATTACTCTACCTCCATGAAGAATGGGAACAATGTGTTATACATCGGGATATAAAGTCCAGCAATATCATGCTCGATTATGATTTTAATGCCAAAATAGGAGACTTCGGTTTGGCTAGGCTGGTTGACCATACAAAAGGGTTACAAACAACGATTTTGGCTGGAACCATGGGTTATATGGCTCCTGAATGTGTTTACACGGGTAAGGCTAGCAAGGAATCAGATGTCTATAGCTTTGGAGTTGTTCTATTAGAAATAATTTGTGGAAGAGAAGTCATCAAGCCAAGGGCCGAGGAAGACCAAGTTAGGCTTGTGGATTGGGTTTGGGAGCTATATGGAACCAAGAGGCTACTTGATGCGGCAGATCCGAAACTTGGTATCGATTTTGATGGGAATCAACTAGAGTGCTTGATGGTTGTAGGGCTATGGTGTGCTCATCCGGACTACACTGCCCGTCCTTCCATAAGAGAAGCATCAAACGTTCTCAACTTTAACACTTCAGCACCTGTTCTCCCATCAAAATTGCCAGTCCCTACATACCCAGGGCCTCTATCCACATTCTCTACGGTATCGATTCCTTTGTCTCATGCTGCCTCGACTAGTGGCATTGAATCTCCACATTTACTACCTCTTCTGTATAATCCTCTTATTCAACTTCCTCCACATTGCTCCAAAATACAGTATGAGTTGCTACTTTCGGTATATGTTTTCCTCGAAATTTTATTTCGGATATTTTTTGCTTCATATAAATTTTTTCATTTACTACCTTCTATTTGTATCTTATTAAGTAAGGTAGTATGTATCTTCTTTGATGGTTTTATTATCTGTTATCAATATAATTATTGGTAAGTTATCAAAGAGTTGTTGGAAAAACTGGTGAATGGTGATTTTTTTTTTTGCCATTAATTATCAGAGAAACATCTAATTATATGGATTAGCTTGAGATAAACATCCTTTAAGTAGTGATTAGGGCAATAAAAATTTATTGAAGGTTAAACATAGGTCATGTTTAGATGCTCAACTGACAAATAGCCCGTCACAACTGATGGTGGTAATTGCGGATGTGGAAACTTAGCTTAGGGAGTGAGATAAAGGAATTACATTACTCTAGACTCGAGGTTTAGGATACTAAAACTTAACATGAACTATCATAAACCGTATTCTGCACATGCAAAGAGATTCGCATTGATGACCAGTGGATAGATTCACGGCGACTCCTGCCAGCCTCCCGGTGGGTCTGTCGTTGGGCGGCCGAGAACAACGAGTGTCAAGATGGCTTCCAGATAGTTGTGAGGGTCAGGGTGCTTTGCGCGTCGTGATTGTAATAAGAGACTCAACTGGTAGCCCACTGTGCACTCTGGCAATTGGCCGTTGTTTTTTGACCAAACAAGAAAAGCCTAATATAAAGAAAGAAGGGGCTCCGGTAAACGGAACACGTGTTTTCCTTTGCATCGTATAATATTTCTAATAATAACCAATAATCGGTCGTACTTTTCAAAATTGGCAGTCATCATCCGTTTAGCACCGTGTGTAAGCAGTGACTCGCTTTGATATTAGACCAATGCTAAACTTCTTAAACATGATTTGCGAAATTGACACATGAGCGGTGCCTTGGACTATGGATAGCTCTTTACACATTTACCATTCATTAAAATTTTGTCAATGAGAACTGTTAAAAATCTACCTTTATGGATAACAGAAAGTAAACGGTGTTGACGTGGCACGCATATAGCTTAAGTGAAATAAAAAATAATGTTTTGGCTGATAATTGTTTAACAAAACTTTGATGAATCATACACGTGTCACATAAGTACAAGTTTTGAGTTTTTTTATGTCACAAGAAAAAGTTTAAGGTAAATTTGTCACAATAAATATAATTTAGGGTTTTTGATATTGTAAGAAAATTTCAGGATAATGGCATCACACATAATTTGTAGTTTTTTTTTTTTTTATGATTTCTTTTCCCTTTATACAACCTTGTTCTCTCTCTTTTTTTCCTAGTCTAAAGTCTAGTCGTCAGGGAACCTCTGTGGACCATCTCATTTTCGTGTACGTTGAATCGTCCCGAAAATTGATCGCAAGTTGCTTAGGAACCAAAAGCCTAGGTCATTAGGACCCACCATGTTTACCTATATGAACATGGTTCACTGTTGAATCATGCTGGAATTAGAAGGATAGTATGATAAAATCTTAGTTTGTCCAAAGGAGATGGTGCCTATAAGTAGGTCTTTGAAGACAAAAACCGAATAAGTCAGATTGCTCAGTCAGAATTAGTAGTCCAGCGAGGGCATAATACATTTGTTCTATATCGGAACATGTAGGAATATCCTGGAGGCCTCTACAACACGTTGCTATCCAACCTAACCGAAAGAGACGGGCATGATAATTCTAGAACAAGTTGTAATTTTGATGAGCTTTCCGAGTCATCTGAATCTTCAACCCTATCAAAGGGGTCGTGTATCTGATATTTAGAGCTTCTCTTTTCTTGGCCAGTTTGTGACTTATCCGTCTGTCCAACAATCAGGAAATTTCTCTGTTCTAGTTCTTTTGTATTTCAAATTTGTTCGTGTGAACGAACTAAATCTCTCGTCGTTTTGTCGGGATCTAGTTTCTGAGAGCGTTTATGGAATTCCTTGCAAGTGTGACGTAATTTGCGGTTGGGTAAAGTCTAGGTTTTTCCCTTGTTTGGATTTCACACTCGAAATTGTATTGTTTATATATCATTTGTTTTGAACAATTTCCATTTTGCGCATTGAAACCCTGGTATCACACTCCGTTTCAGCATCGATTTAGGGCCCAAAAGCGGGCTGAATACACGCTGTACAAACCGCTCCATGGTCTGGACAATGGGCATTCAGCCCATTGTTGGTCTCTTTAGAGCTTTCTTCCGTCAATTTTCAATATTCCTTCGCCCCAAAGCTCATTCTAACATCCAATGACATACCATTCATTCATTTGGACCCATTTATTTCATGAAAAAATATTTTTTGAGAAAACATTTTACTCATTATCCGGCATTTGAATACTTAGGAAAATGAGTTAAAAGAAAATGTTTTTTGGGTCAATGGAAAATCTATACTTAATTTAGAAAAATGATTTTCTCTTAAAAAAATTGAAAACTATTTTTCAAAATATGACTAGATATTGGTTCTTAGATTAGAAACTTTACGCTTGGGTATGGGAACCCAAATGCTCATTCCTAGGGCCTTGGCATCCAACATTGAATGCTAGGGCTTGCATCCATTAAGGTTGGGTTTGTGACCCTAGTGCCCACGCTTGGGTACTCACGCTTGTGCTCGGTCCATCAAGGCTAGACTTCCCAGTGCTAGTACCTTGGTCTATAGCGGTCCATTGAGGCTAAGCCCCCAAGCCCTAACACCAGGGCTAGGTCCACAATGGTCAAGCACAGGACTCTAGTACCGTGCCTAGCTCCCCATGTTGGAGCTCAAGTCCATCAAGGCCAACCCTAGAAACTTGATGCTCATGCTCGGGAACCCCAGCACCCATGCTTGGGTCCATTAAGGCCATGCTTAGGATCCTGGTGGCTAGCCTTGAGTCCATCAAGGCTGAGCCTAGATGATTGTGAACCATGCCAAGATCCCCCATGTCCGAGCTTTGGGTCCAATAAGATTGAGGCCTGAGACTTCGGTGTTTGTGCCGAGATCCATTAAGGCCATCACACTCATCTATAATGGACGAAAATGGTCGCAAAGGTCTCTTTGACCTTTGGGTTTTAATTGACCATCATGAAAACATGGGAAAGGTCATCACACTCGTTTATAATGGTGAGGCTACTCACCTTCCTCCTACGCATCGCTTTAGGGAGGACTTCCATGAGTTCCGCCTCTTTTTCAATGAGACGCTGGACTTGTTCATTAAGAACTAGGTACCACCTCTTCTTACCATAAATCGACATCTTCAATAGAATGGCGTCAAATCAAGGATGACACCCAGAAAATGATGGAGGTAATCATAGCTTACAAAGACGATGTGGTTAGGCAGTGGAAAAGCATCCAAGCATGGAGTCCCAACCATGGTTTTCCTCATCCGGTACCTAGTTTGCTGACCATTCATGAAGAGGAGATCAAGTGAAGACATCTTCAAGATAGCTTTCAAATCAACGGATGGCAATTTGCCAACTTTGTTTCTAGGTTTTGCCATTTAGGCTTAGATGGATTTTGGACTTGTAAATATGATGGAAAATGAATGGCAATTTGGTATTTTCATACTTTGGACTACTTAGAGATAAACTTTATGCCTAAAAAGCTCATTCAAACGGGAAAATGCTAATGTCCACGCCTTTTGCATAACTCCAACAATATTAATCTGTATCAATGCCCATTATCTACAACGATTCAAATCTTGTCAATTTATCAATAGGCATCATTTCTTCCCAAGAAATATGTTATGATGACAAATTTTAAATTTGCATCCTTTCAAATCCTCTCTACCCATCTTTATATATAGAGGACTAAACAAAGTATGAAACTATTCACACATATGCACAAGTCTTCTCCCCTTTCTATTTTTATCCCTTGCTCTGAATCTATGACTAGTCGATCCTCTTCCTTCATCTTCCTTGAGTGATAAGTTTGTCACCCTGTGTAGGGACTTACTCTCAAAATAGTTGTTGACTTTTGCTGTAATCTCTAAAGAGCCAAAGATTATTGAAGCCATTTGTCGCAACTTAGCCTTGCCACCGCCCACAAAGAAAACAGGGGAAGAGATCGATTTAGAGGTACTTGACCACGAAAATTCCCTTAATGTTCTCATCCACGAAGGCGTCATCACCTCGTTTTCCGGGCAAACCTCTTGTGAGTTCACTTAATCGCGGTTGTGATCTCTTCCAAGCTTGTACCACGCGTGACAGCAGAAGGTGTCGTGACCATACCCTAACGTCGTGGCACGTCTTGATCGACGGTTTTAAGATCGAAAGGAAACTGGACATAAAAGTGAATTTGAGGGTATTTTACGATCATGATAGCCTCCCAAGATGTACATCCACCAAAGATAGCATCACTTCATCTTTATCGGCTTCATCATCTTGAGTATGCTAAATCATGACCGTGAACCTTTTCCAAAGGTCCATACCCCTCACTATGAGTTTGATTATATGATATAGTTGTTTAAGACAACTTAGAGATAGGATGGGAGTTGCTACTAGCCTCTTTTTTTGGAGTCGGCTAGAAAACCCAATGAGGGTCATGAGTGGTCCCTTGATTCCTACACAACTAGATATCTAGATTCAGGGACTTAGGTTACGCTAATGTTTCTATAAGCACCCTTTGGTACCTAACAATATGTTGTGTTGCCTAAGGTGTCAATGCATTTCTCTTCAGGTGCTTCTCTTGCGTATAATGTAAATACCATAGCGGATCAATTCCAACGAGCCTTTATTGGTATGGAACCTACCTTTCCGGAGTGAAGGATTGTCATCCTATAGCCGAGTTTTTTTATTTTTGTTTAGAGTCGAGTGATCAAGCTTACAATTCTACCGCAAGTAAACTCTATAGCCCTAAACTAAAGGAGCAGGTCAAGTTTGTTTAGCTTGCGTGATAAATTACATGGCTGAACTGCCAGTCCATCAAATATCGTAGTTTATCCTTAAGAGCAAGAGGTTCCTTGTGTGAAACTTTTTTTGGGATTGTTTTATCTTAAGTTAGGCAATCATGCGTGGATGGTCATTTTCATGTCATTTTATTTCTAAGCAAAATGGAAAGAATGCAATCAATTGAATTGAAAGTGCAAAATAGTAAGTAAACAACCAAGGAAAACGATAAATCTATCATACAATCCTAATAAAGGTCAAAATTTGAAAGGAATAAACAAAAAGAAAATACCCACAACTTGTTGAGTGTTTATACAAACAAGAGGAACCTAAGACATATGTCGGGTAAAATGAATACAAAAGAGTGGTCGGAATGGACATCAACCTTCCGTTGTCTTTATACATTCTCCATCTTCGGGATTTTAATCTAAACATAGTCTAAAAAATTATAACTAGGTACATACAATGGAAAGAAACAACCATGCAAATCAAAACAATCAAAAACATGATAAAAAGGCAATATCACACAATCAAACAAAACAAGGTTTATCAACTAATTTTGGGCCTCGGGGTGGCATTTGGAACTCATCCGCAAGTCCCTTTAGACATCTACTTGGTTCATTTTATGACTTAAAACTATTATTGACCAATTGTATTCTCGCATAGCCAATAACGTTTATAAGTCCATAATTAAAGAGTTCTATGTGATTTGCGGGATTTCCATCAAGTATCATGCATCGTCCCTAACATGCATCTAGAATTCACTCACCAGCAAGAATTAAACATGCATGTAGGCCTTATGAGCCTTGTTTCCTAAACAATCAAACAAGTGAGTGAGACGTTGGCGGGTCACTTATTACCAAGAAATGTGCCAACTATATACACAAAATTTACAAGTAAAAGAGCTCAGCACCAAAAAACTTACACTCATAAAGACGTGCAAGTCAAAACGAGTGGAAGGGTGTCAAGAAAAGAGAAACCACAACAGCCCAAACAAAGGTAGCGAAATAGTGAACAAAAAAAAAAAACTGCCAAATAATGGCAACAAAAGGGAACGAAAAAGGGACATAGAGGGCTAAACAGCAACCGACAGCAGTCCACATAGTGACTAACCAGCCCCCAATGACGTTGAACCCTCTATCCCACAACAGAAGCAAGGAGCTCTCCCAATTACAGCAAGTGCAACCACAACCCGTGACATCCTCAACTCTGTAGCACACTCAAAGGGAAAGCACGAAATCTATGAAGAGGAAAAAATGGGATCTAGCCCCCAACTCCTTTGTAGTCTTCTGTTTCTTGGAGTGTCTGCAACATGCTTGAATGTGAGAGCCTTATCCTTGACTACTTTTGTGAGGTGTTGCTTCAAAGCGGGAACAAATAAGACCTGTCCACGGAACAGACGATACTGACTTCTCATATTAGGGCTATGTCAATCTCAAACAATCACATTTAGAACTTATTCTTACCCATTAAACCTTATAACTAGTGATATTCTAGAAAAAAGGTCGGGTTACCATTATTGGTGATCTCCATTAAAGGGTTTCAACCCCATTTATTGTGAGGTCATTATTACCATGTCTCTTGGTAAAGCCTTTGTCAAAAGACCGGCTAGATTATTACTTGACCTCATGTATACAATTGTTATGGTACCATTTTTAATCAATTGTCTCACATATTCATGTCTAAGACTAATATGTCTAGACTTACCATTATAGGTACTACTATAAGCTCTTGTCAAAGTGGCATGACCATCACAATGGATAGAAATAGGAGGTATAGGACTAGATCATAATTTGATATCCAACAACAAATTCTTAATCCATTTGATCTCTTTCTCAGTTGCCACTAAAGCAACGAATTCTGATTCCTTCGTTGAGTGAGTTATACATGTCTATTTCTTACTTGCCTCAAATACAACACCTCCACCTAGTGTGAAAATCCATCCATAAGTGGAATGCTCATATCCTACACTTGTAATCCAACTAGCATCTGTGTATCATTCTAATACAACTGGATAATTATTATAGAACAATCATAAATTTTTAGTTCTCTTTAGATAACAAAAAGTTTTGGTAGTAGCCCTCCAATGTTCTATACTTGGATTAGTAGTACCTACTCAACTTGCATACAAAATAAGCAATATCGGGTCTTGTACAATGTATCACATACATTAAAGACCCTATAACACTCGCATATTCAAGTTGTGCTATCGCTCTACCGGTATTATAATTTAATTTAATACTATAATCAAATGGAGTACTAAGATGTTGAAATTTATTTAATAATTTTTCAACATAATTACATTAGCTTAAAGAATAACCCTCACTATGTTCTTAATTTTAATACCTAAGATAGTATCAACTTCACCAAAATCCTTCATTTTAAACATGGAAGTTAGATACTTCTTAGTTAATAATTCCAATCATGTTAGTTCCAAAGATAAGCATATCATCAACATATAAGCACACTAAGACACCATAGTCTTTAGTGAATTTAGAATTTATACACTTATTAGCACTATTTTGGATGAAACCATTAGACAATATGACTGAATCAAATTTTTCATGTTACTGCTCAAGAGCTTGCTTAAGCTCATAAAGAGACTTAATCAGTTTACATATTTTCATTTTATTTCCAGGAAGAACGAAACCCTCTGAATGTTCCATGTAAATTTCCTCATTTAAGTCTCCATTCAAGAAAGCAGTTTTTACATCCATTTGATGAACATAAAGACCATAAATGGAAGTTAGAGCAAAGAGAATTCGAATAGAAGTTATACGTGCAATATGAGCATATGTATCAAGATAATTTATTCATTCCTTTTGTCTATATCCTTTGGCCACTAGTCTAGCCTTAAAAGCTTGGATAGAACCATCAGAATGATATTTTCTTCTAAATACCCATTTGCACCCAATACGCTTGGATCCATTTGGTAAATCTACTAATACCCAAGTATTATTAGATATAATCAAGTTCATTTCATCATTTACAACTTTTTTTTTTCTAATAAGAAGCTTCTCTAGAAGATATATTACATTAAATACTAAGGGGTATTTATTTACCACTTTATTATCTCTGTCTCCTTCAATAAGAAAAACATGAAAAAAATCACGACCTAAGTCTTTTAGTTTTCTAGCTCTAGTACTTCTCCTTGGTTTAATCATGTCTTTAGGATAATTTGTTTCTTTCTCTTGAGAATCTACTTGAGTCTCCATAGGTCTTGAATTATTTTCAATAATTTTAGAACCTGTAAAATATTTATTTTCAAAAAATTCAACGTCTCTTGATTCTATAATGACATTAGACTCTAAATCAAGAAGCTTATAGGCTTTACTATTTTCGGCATACCCAACGAAAACACTTTTGATAGCTCTAGGATCGAGCTTTGTTCTATTGAGATCTGGTACTTGATAGTATGCCAAACATTCCCACACTTTAAGGTATGACAAATTTGGTCTTCTACATTTCCATACTTCATCAGGGGTTATGTCATTTTTTTTGAACGTATTCTATTATGAATATAACATGCAATGAGCAATACTTCTCCCCAAAGATTACTTGGTAGCTTTGAATTTGAAAGTATACAATTAACCATTTCTCCAAGAGATCGATTTTTCATTTCAGCCAAACCATTTTGTTGTGAATATATGGTGCTGAAACTTGATGAATAATACCGTGTTCTTCACAAAATGAAGAGAATTCACTTAAGAAATATTATACACCTCTATTTGAATGTAGAATTTTGATTTTCCTTTCTAATTGATTTTCTGCTTCAGCTTTATATTTCTTAAACATGGTAAATGCTTCATCTTGACCTTATGAGATAAACATAAAAAAATCTTCTGTAATCATCCACAAAGGTAATAAAATATATTTTACCACCACGTGTTAGCATGTCATTGAATTCACATATATCATTATGAACCAAATCCAATAAATTCTAATCTCTATTAACACTAGGAAATGGTTTCTTAGTAAGTTTGGACTTAGCACATATTTCACATTTATCAAATTCGTCATTGAAATCTATCAAATCTAACTTTTTCATATTCTTCAAATAACGAATATTTATATGTGCCAACCTACTATGCCATAAAAAAATGAAGACTTAACAATATAAGCAGAACTAGCAATATTATTATTGATACTTAGTTGATACATGCCATCATTGGCATAACCCTTTCCTACAAACAACCCATTCTTCAACAGGATACCTTTGTCGGATTCAAACAAAACTCAAAACCCCATCTTACAAAGTAAATCAATAGAAACTAGGCTTTTCCTAATTTTGGGTATAAATAACACATTAAGAAGAGTAATATTCTTTCTAGAAGTGAAGTCTATCTCCATTGTGCCTTTTCCAACAATTTTTGCAAGAGCATTATTCGCCATAGGACCTCTTGAACATTTGAGTTGACAGTCTCTTCAAATTGTTTGAACATGTATTTGTCATTGTGCACGTGGACTGTTACTCCATAATCTAACCACCAACCAGATTGGACAGTGGTTGAGTTGATTTTAGAAACCATCGCCATCTCATCATTAATTTTAGAAATTTTCAAGCTTGAAAGCATGGTCGAAATCATGGCCACATAATTTTCTTCAACTAAATTTGCATCAGCCTTCACCGTTGGAATGTTCTTGTCCTTTAAAATGCTCTTGTGGTTTATGCAATCCTTGGCATAGTGTCCTTATTTGTTACAAACAAAACAACAACCCTTTTTTTCTTTTGTGTTCTCTTAAATTTATGCTTGTTTTTAACTTTGAAGTTTTGACCGATTTTCCATTTTCTTTCCATAGCATTCACATTGGAATTGTACAAAACAGAATTATCACGTAAACGTGAATTTTCCTCAATGCGAAGATGTTTCTGTATTTGCTCCAAGGTGAAATCTTCTAACTTGTGCATCAGCCTTTTTCTATAATCTTTCTAACTTGAAGGCAATTTCACAATAATTGCGCCAATTGGAAAAGCTTCTAGAATATCAATCTTGAGGGCACAAATTTTATTCACTAGCACTTGCAATTCATGGAGTTGTTCCAACAATGATTTGGTATCAATAAACTTGAAATCAAAATACTTTCCCATTAGATATTTATTGGTACCTTGTTCCTCCGCTTTGTACTTGAATTCTAGTGCATTCCAAATTTCTCTAGTGGACTTCATTTCAGTGAATAAGTTGTACAAACGGTCGGACAGTGCATTCAGAATATGTCATCGATAAAGTAATTCTTCCTCTGCTATATGTTTCTTCTTCTCTTTATTGACCCTTCTCAATGGCTTCCGCACTTGGTTGTTGTCCTTCGACGGTAGGCTTCGGATCTTCTATAGGCGCTAAGTTAGGATCCAGTATGTAGGAAATCTTCATAGTAGTGAGTAAGAATATCATATTGTCTCTCCAGCAAGCAAAGTTGTTCCCATTGAACCAATCTAGTTTGACAATGTCTTGATTCATGACATTGATTGTCTCCGACTCCATTGTTGAACAAAATAAATCCTTAAAATTGTTGAGAAAATATGGCTTCGAATTGGGTAAAACAAATGAGTCAGATCTTTAAAGTAATTGAGTTGGACTTTGAGGCGTGATATCACTTTCTTTAAAAAATTATTTGCCCCACAATATTGCTAATGGTCATCGGCAAATTTCCACTAAGATACAACAAAGTCTCAATGAGGATATTAGATAGCATTTCTAGTATTTCTCAAAGATCTCTTTAGGAAACAATTGAAAAATTGGCTGTAGTTTTGAAAAGAAGACTCGAAAAAGATAACGCATTGTTCATCTAGAAAACTAACATATATATATATATAATAATCGATCTTAGGCAACTCTTCATGAAAGATTGTGAAGTGAATGAATACAACCTTTTGAAAGAAGTTACTCAAATGAACAAATGTGTCAATTCAAAAAAAAAAAAAAATGAAAAATAAACAAATGCAACCTTTGGGAAATGTTACAAAGTGAACAAGTATCATTTCCAAAAGTTGTCTTGAAAGACACATAGAAAAATTCTGAATAATAAAATCATAAAATAATAATAATAATAATAATAATAATAATAATAATAATAATAATAATAATAATAATAATAATAATAATAATAATAATAATAATAATAATAATAATAATAATAATAATATATTCTTTAATAAAATTCTAAAGTTGCATAATTTCTAAAATACTTAATAAATAGAATACATCCTTTGAAATAATTAACAGTTATTAAAATAACCGTACGAAATAAAATTAAAATTATAATGAAGAGATTAGTGTTAATTATACCGCGGGCGTGCAAAGTACTAAGTGCACCTAATAGCACCTGCATGTGGATATGGTGGGATTTAGCCCACACCAAATCCTTTCTTTAGATGCATTAAAGAAACCCCACACTTATTAACTGGCCCACTTTCTCCCACTTTTTCTATGTGGGACAAAGAAACACACACTTAATTTGTTTTACAAACAAACTTCCAACGGTTTCACCCACCCTTCCACCTTCACCGACGCGGGCGGCTACTATATTGACCTACCAATTCCTCAAACACCTCTTATGAGGAGCGATAGAGTCTACCCTCCCCACCCGAACGTCCCTCTAATTTTTTAGTGTAATTTTTTCTTCCCCACCCAAGAAGAAATAACCACAATGTTTTACGTCCTAAAGTTTATATTAAACAGTTTTAGGACATACTTGGGTTCATCCTTTGGCCACATAAGAAGATGAATAATGGTGTGGAAAAGAAAAGAAACGAAAAGAAAAGGAGAAATAAAAGAGAAAAAGGTCAGAAAATTATTATTATTATTATTATTATTATTATTATTATTATTATTATTATTATTATTATTATTATTATTATTATTATTATTATTATTATTATTATTATTATTATTATTATTATTATTGCAAAATCATGTCATTCAACTTATTTGTTTTACATCTAAGGCACTATTTGATAACCATCCAAATAGTGCTTGATTTTGATTTTTTGTTCTGGGATTAGGTTGGGAACAAAATCGCGTTTGGTAAAAATTTTGTTTATAGAAACTGTCGCGACCTAAATTTCAGGTGCACCACCTAAAATTAGGTTAATGGATTGCTAATTTTAACTTAACTCGAGCTCTCCCAAGCCCATACCAATTCACGACTTAGGTTCAAATTCTTAACATGTAAATGATTTTCAAATAAGAGTCGCCACTAATATATTTTTGGTGAATCGATTAGAAACCTAGTAAAGCAACATGAGGTTTACTTTACTCCCTACGAACCAGAGATTTATGAGTTCGAGGACTTGATTACGCTATATTTCTCTAATGCCATTTCGGTACCTTTCTCTTTTATTTGGAAAAAAATGTTTGGCAAGCAACTTGAATTGATTTCAATTTATCTCCCTAAAATGTGAGGTTATCATGCGGGTGCGCAAACCACCAAATTAACACCCAGATAAAACAGTGAATAACAGTGAATAAATTGCAGGACTTACCTCGTAACAACGAAAGTATCTGCATTGTTAGATCATAATTCACATCATCAACCCTAGATATGATTTCTAGTTAACACACAATTCCTTTTTTATTTTCACTTAATTAATGAGAATCATGCAATATGCAATGCAATATAACTAAATGACCTAATTCTAATGTCATGCAATTTCTAATTAAATGGACTAGTAGCAAGCACTAAATGATGGGCATTTCATGAAACTAATCCTACATGACATGTGCATGATTTTTTTTTTTTTTTTGTATTTTTTCTATGAAAATTCGTAATTAAAATTGCTAAAAATCAAAATCTAACTAAAGCGAGACATCATCTATTTTAAGTTAGGAATAGACCAATCTAAACCCTATCTTAATCTAGAAAATTATCTCATCATGCAATCAAGTCCAAGAAATATTATCTAACCTAGATACCACATGCATTTTGAAAAAAAAAAAACCATTATATCATGCAACCTTATCTAGGAAAACAAATCGAATCTACATGACATGCAAATGCAATCTTTTTTTGTATTTTTGGGATAAATAAAGCAATTAAAAGATTAGCATGAAATCATTCACAATCATCAAAGATATTATCCATCGTTCGAATTTGGAAACGATATCTAATCAACTTGATTATTTCGCTAATAAAATCAATAAATTAATCTTAAGCCTTAAAGATCAAGATATCAATTTTATTCCCGTGTGATTAATTATTCCATCTAAAGTCTTATAGATGGAATAAAAAATCGAGGTGCGGTTGCGGATTAGGCAATAAATTCTAATTGGGAGATGTGTCTATCACTTATAATATGCTTGTTAGATATTAATAGACATATATTAGGCAGTAAAATATGCAAATATACTAGAGATGTGCATCTTACCTAATTCGAGGATGCTCTTTCCAAATTTGGACCAAGTGCAATTGGACCGGGATCACGATCGGTTTCTTGATGGCGAACTGCGGCAAGCGTTATGTGCACGGCGGCGATGCTTCACAGCGATGTGGTTGGCGGCAACAGCAACGAACGGCTTAGAGACTAGGACAGCAAGGCGTGACTGGACTTTCGCTGCTGCTCATGGCATGGCTTATAATGAAATTGCGAGGATGGCGGTAAAAGAGTGCGGCTATTGAACTTTGATTTTACCGATGAGTCACCAAATCAGGTGAGAACTCTCGATAGACAAATCTCTCCGTGAGTCTGAGCCACCAATGAAGACTTTGACCAAGCTCTTAGGCCACTTCTATGTCTCAGAAGGAATAAAAAAATGTGACGTCTTCTGTGCATGCAATGAGTGATGAAACCGTGGGATAACATGCCAAAAAGCCTATAGGAACAATAAAAATCAGGACTTCAAAGGTCGGTCTCCATCGTATGGAACCAAACACGTTGCCGCAACTTGATGTGACCCGACCAACATTGCTCGTTGCAGGAAACTCGCTGGAAAGGCCCGCAAGACACCTTCACACAAATCTGAAATTTTAGATGGCTTGCTGAGAGACGTGATGAGCAGCGGCGGCTTATCTCGAGCATCAGGAAACTGGAAGCTGCGACTGAAAGCTGCTGGACGTTAGGGATATCGGGCACGTATTGGGCAGCAGATATGGACAGCAACAGCTTCAGACGGCGCACAAGGGTGTTGCAATTATCGAATACCCTTTTACTCCTCGACGATTGCTGACGAATTCTGCTGGATCAGCAAAGTGAAAGAAAACCGCCAGTGAGCAATCGAGAACAAAGTTTTGCTTTTTCGCCCTCTCTTTGTTTTTTCCCTTTTTGTCTTGTAGCCGTATCTCCTCTTCATGAAATTGTGGCCGTCAAGTAGTGATGGTCAGATCATGGGATAACCCATGTGACCATCCATGATCATGAGGAATTGTAAAAATAATATAGTGGAGTATGTGATTTGCTCGAAGAAAAAAGGGGCAGAGGCGTGAATGTGATGAGGGGAGGAGAGAAATATTGTAAAAAATATGAATTGACGTAGTGGCTTCTCTCTCAATTGTGGCCGTATGTTCAATGTGTGGCCTCTCTTCGAAACCCTATGTGAACAACATATTTGTAGGCCACCGATTAGGGTTTCAATTTTTCCAAATCAATATCCATGAAAATTTCTTTTCCAAACGGAATATTTACTTTTCTAAACGTAATATTTTATCACATCTGCCCTATCCAAAAAATTTCATCATATCCTAGAAAGATTTCAAATTTCTCTTTTCACAAGATAATCTTTGATCATTAAAAAAAAGAGGGCTTTGGCCAATTTGCTCGCTTTGTGGGCTTAGTCTGGCCTGTTAATTTAAAGCTCAGAATCACTAATTCCAACCCATCCGTCACCGGTGTAATGCACAAAAATGTAAATTAAAAACAAATGCACCTAAATTTATATGCTATGCAATTAATTTTTTTTTAGGGATAAAATTAACCCATAATTTTCTATGCAATAAATAAATGATTGGATCGCCAAAATTTAGGTGTCAATAGAAACAGATTTGGAGTAAAATCAAGAATTAAAAAAATTGATTATTTCTTCTTCTCTTTTCTTCTTCTTCTTCACCGACCGCCATCTCGTGGTTGTTGTCCGCCGCCGTCCGCCACCGCCGCTGCCGCTCTTGTCCACCGCTAGTTCCCGGCAAGAATCTGGTTCGGTGAGCTCGCTGGAGGCTTGCCATGCTAGGGCGAGGTTCGGCAAGCTTGCGGAGGCAAGCCTAAAGGCGGGCCTCACCCAGCCCTGGCAAGGCTCACCCAGCCCCACTGGTGGCCAATCGAGCCTCGCCCGCCCCCAACGAGGCTCACCCGGCCCCGCCGGTGGCCAAGCGTGCCTTGCCCGGCCTGACGAGGCGAGCCTCCCCCAACCCGGTGAGGCTTGGCCGACGAGGGTCGGCCTCGCCGAGGGCGGCAATGCTCCGGTGAGGTCGCCAACCCCTCGTGCAGTCGGTTACACGGTCCGGCGAACGACCACAAGAAGAAGAAGAAGAATATGAGAAAAAGGAAAAAAAATAAAAAAGAGAAGAAAAAAAGTAAAAAGTAAAAATTAAAAATTAAAAATTAAAAAAAAATTGATTTGGAATAGAATCAATGAGTATGGTACCAAACCCAATTTTATTCCAGAACTAGAAATTTTGGACAGTTACCAAACGGCTTAAAATACTTAGAAATTGTTTTGAGAACGAATAAAAAAGAATAATTTCTGATCAGGATCTATTTTCGGGAACAGAATCGTTACCGAATGACCCTAAATGAAGTGTTAGTGAGTGGAGAGAGATAAAATATGGAAAGGTGGGCCATCCAACACGTGGCAATGACGATAGGGGTGTCAACGGTTCGAAAAATTTTCCGAACTGAACCGAAACCGAACCGAACTGAATACGAACCGAACCGAAATTCGGTTTTTAGTTTTTTGCATTTCTTTTATTTCTTCTTTCATTCTCTGCGTCATCTTCCTGGACGCTCGCATCATCAAAAAACCCCAAAAGATCAACGACCAAGAGAAAAAAAAACCCTCACCGGACCCTTCTCGACCATCACCGGAATCTCCTCGGATCCATTGCCCGTGCCGTCCTCCCCGTCCCCATCCCTGTCGTGGCTACTCGTCGCCACGTCGTTGCAGATGGAGGAGACGGCATTGAGCAGGTCGGGGGCGGGGGAGGTTGCGAGAGATGAGGCTGAACCAGCGACTTCGTCTTCCTCCTCTCTCTCCTCGTCTTCGGCGGATAAGACTCACTCTCTTCGCGGATAAGACCCACTCTCTTTATTCAAAATGCTCTCTTGCAATTAGCCTTCATCTCTCGCATCCATCTTTGCCTGCTTCTTCTTCGACCTCCAGCGTTGCTGCCTCCTACCCAACTCCTCTCTTGCCCTCCATGTCGACGCTCGGGTTGGCGAACCATCACCGTCCCGGTCGCACCTGCTGCTGCAGTGACTCGTTGCCGCTACCGCTGGGCGGGGTTAGGGCTCTCGAGCTAGGCCACCATGGATTGGAGGTGTTGGAGAAATCTCTCTAGAGTATTTTGAAGCTGACAAAACGTTTCTATTAGTCTAGTCTGGAAGCTATGCAGACCCTTGTACATAAAGTTTGAAGACTTTCAGATCACCAGACTCACCACACAAGACTCAAGACTCAAGACTATTCTCATTGACAGTTTCTAATCCAGCGACGAAGACAATCCAGAGCTAAAGTGTTTGGTTAAGGATTTGGTCTTATCGACTGGAGAAGATCTCTTGGCTGGATTTGAAATAACGGATTATTTATTCGAAATCAAGATCGTTTGAAGATTCGATGATTGACGAAATATTCTTGGAAGGTTCTATTCTTGGAAACCAAGATCCTAATTGTATGGGCGAACATGATTGATGGGCTATCAACATGTTCCTTTAATAGCTCGAATGACCTTCTTAATTGATTTTGTCCAACGGAAAGATTGGAAGAATTCATTTGGTAAGTGCCAACGGGTATGATGACATAAATGAGTATAAAAAGAAGACGTTCCAGTTGTTCTAGTGTGTGCTCGATAGAGAAATTTCAGAGTCTGAAGCTCCTTGATTATTAGTCGATTCATATTGAGCGAAACTGTACACGCAAAGAGAGTCTATACTTAATGATAGCTTGAGGGAGTGTGGTAGATCTTCTACACCAATAAATCAAGGAAGAACAGTACTGTAATATCTCTTTGTTCATAGTGGAATCCAGCCAGTAGGCTATCAGTGCAAAAGAGTGGACGTATGCTTGAAATAAGCCGAACCACTATAAACCTTGTGTTCAATTTTCTCTTCCCTACTCTCAGTGTTACTTTGATCATTGTTTGTTTATTGACGAGGAAAAATTGTCTTATTTCTATCAACTGTCTAGTATTGTGCAATTATCATAAGAAATTACTCTATATACCTATTCAGCCCCCCTCTAGGTACTTATACTAGCCATATCAGGAGGGAGGCACGCGAAATCGAGCCAAAGGAGACGAGAGTCGGGGGAGAATAAAACCGAATTTTTAATGGTTTATCGGTTTGTGGTTCGGTTCGGTTCGGTTCGGTTCGGTTAACTGATAAAAACCGAACCAATAAAAAAATATCGGTTTTAATGCGAACCGAACAAAAAACCGAACCGAACCGAAAAACCGAATTTTTTCGATTCGGTTCGGTTTGGTTTTCGGTTCGGTTCCTGACACTCCTAAATGACGAGCAATTAGTGGAGTGAAGTGATGCACGGTACCTCCTAATATTTTCTTGTCTACAGCAGAGCCACGATGAGAGAAGATCATTTGAATAGTGCTATTTCCTTTTTTATTTCCTCTAGTCTAGAGACTAGTCGTGGTGGAAGCGCGTGTGGACTCTGTCATTTTCATTTACATCGAACCGTTCCACGTGTTTTTTTTATTTGTTCTACTTTAACTTTCAATCTCTCTAACCGTTCTACATGATTGATAGCAATTTTTTCGACAAAGAAAAGTCAATAGAACACGCCACAAACACCAAAAAGCTATGCTCAGTCCCATATTCAAAGAGTAGTGGAGAAACCTGAATGAGAATAGCACTTCGCAGCTCAGTAATATCAAAAGTTTCAAGACCAGAGAGCTACTACGGTCACTCTTAGTCATCGTTCTCTCTCTAGCTGTCGCCTTCACTGCTTCAGCATCGTCACAGGGCATAGATTTCAGTTTCCAGACCTTCAACGATAGTATCATAAAATGCCAAGGCGATCCGACTTATGATAGGAGCAAGTTCATCCAACTTACGAAGTCCACTCAAGGCAAGAAGATCCGTTGGAGTGTGGGGTGGGCCATGTACCACGAGCCAATGCGCCTTTGGGATAAGGCGACCAGGAACGTGGCAGATTTCACTACCCAATTCACCTTCGTCTTCAATTTGCTAGGAGAGTCGACTTTTGGCGATGGATTGACCTTCTTTATTGTCCCCAATGGGTCTCAACTCCCGGCCAACTCGTCAGGACTTTAGCTTGCTCTAGCAAATCTGAACCGCGATCCTTCCAACTCTTCTACTTCGTTTGTAGCTATTGAGTTCGATGCTTTCTACAATAATGCTATCGACCCAAACTTTTCTATACAATCGTCTCATCCAGATTCCCCTGCATTTTTCCCAGATACAATATAATCAACTTTATTCAATAATCAGTTTGAATTGTAAGTTGTAATTTGAGATTTGATTTCAAATATTATCCACTTCATATGAATTTCTTCATATGCACCTTAGTATTAACCCTTCATGTTTAGACTTCCATTGATCTCTAGGATTAAGTAAGGTAGTATGTATCTTCTTTGATGGTTTATTATCTATTATCATTTGCTAGTTAGAGTTTCCTAGATAAAATTAGAGTAACCAACTCCCCAAACCCAAAATCTATAGTTTGCTGAAGTAAGGCGATTTACACCTTACTTAGCTCCTAACCAGCCTAGAATAGGTTAGTGGTGACTTTAATTTCATTAAACTGCTAATAAATGACAAACTAAGTTGTGGTCAGTGGGGTTTGAGAGAGCTTGTGTAGAGGGTAAATGCCATCTCGCAAGAGGGTCATAAGAACCCACCTAGCAATCCCTCAACCTCTTCGAGCCTGTGCTCATCCGTTTTCCGAACCATCAGTCTGAGGACTCTTCTTGCTTCTACAATACTTGCCATTGTTCCCAACAGGCAAAAAGTAAGGACTTTAAGATCCAAGGTCAGAATTATTTCGCGTTGCTCCATAATGTCAAACCATCTTCTAGTCTCTTCAAGTTGGAAAGAGTAACATAGAACTCTAGTGAGATGGCTTTAAATGTCAACACTAAACCGAATTCCTTTGGTGAACATATGCTCCAACAAATCTAAACCTCGCTCCATCGAAGACTCTCATATAAGCCAAGCGCATAGATGGGATTGGATGCCTTTGTGCTGCACTCGGTCGAGCAGCCTCGTAACTTGAAGTTGAAGCAATGTATTTGATAATACGCTTTGCAGCACTTAGATGAGATTCTTTAGGGTATGCTTGAAATCTGGCACAAATGCAAACACTAAGCAAAATGTCAGGTCTAGAAGCAGTAAGATAAAGAAGTGAACCGATGATACTCCTGTATAGCTTCTGGTCAACTTTCTTTCCTCCTTCATCTTTGTCGATCTTCAAGGAACTTGACATTGGTATATCAGTCCTTTTGCAATTTTCCAGTCCAAAATTTTTGACAAGATCATTAACATATTTTTCTTGATGAATAAAAGTCCCTTCCTTCAATTGTTTCACTTGAAGTCCAAGAAAGAAGGTTAGTTCACCCATCATGCTCATTTCAAATTCATCCTGCATAGACTTAGAGAATTTCTTGCTCAAACTTTCATTTGAGGATCCAAAAATGATATCATTGACATATATTTGAACAAGCAGAAAAATTTTGCTTTCCCTTTTGATAAACAGAGTAGTGTCTACTTTACCTTTTTCAAAGCCATTTTGAATTAAAAACTTACTTAGTCTGTCGTACCAAGCTCGAGGTGCTTGCTTTAATCCATACAAGGCTTTTTTCAGTTTAAATATTGAGTCTGGCTTCCTTGGTTCTTCAAACCTAGGTGGTTGTTCCACATAAACTTCCTCATGGATAAATCCATTCAGGAAAGCACTTTTGACGTCCATTTGGAATAACCTGAAATTCTTATAACAAGCAAAAGCAAGTAATAATCGAATTGCTTCTAACCTTGCTATTGGTGCGTAAGTCTCGTCATAGTCTATCTCTTCTTCTTGCGTATATCCCTTGGCCACGAGTCTTGCTTTGTTTCTTACGACTTTACCTTTTTCGTTCATCTTGTTCCTGAAAACCCATTTAGCTCCAATAATAGATTTACCTTTTGGTTTAGGAGTTAGTTCCTAGACATCATTGATACTGAATTGTCTGAGTTCTTCTTGCATAGCTTCAATCCAGCTTTCATAAGATAAAGCTTCTTCTATGCTTTTTGGTTCTATTTCAGAAATAAGAGCCACATCACTAGACTCTTCGCGCCTTTTGGATCTTGTGCGAATTCCTTCATTAATGTCGCCAATAATGAGGTCTTTGGGATGACTGGACTTATGCTTCCAGTTACTGATTGATTTGTCAGGTTGATGATCACTTCCTTCATTTGAATCTTCAATAACCATTTGATGCTAGTCTTTCAAAGTTTGAGTTGCTTCTTGAGATTTAGACTTTGTAAAGCCTGGAGCAGGTTCAGATTCTTCAAGATAAGTCTGAGCAGATTCATTTTTCATAGAATCCTGGAATTTGACATTCATTGATTCCTCCACAGATTGACTCTTTTTGTTATAGACTCTGTAAGCTTTGCTTGAGGTAGAATATCCAAGGAAGATTCCTTCATCTGATTTTTCTTCAAACTTATCAACTCTATCATTTGCATTTTTCAATATAAAGCATTTGCATCCGAACACATGAAAATATGAAACAATAGGCTTCTTTCCTTTGAATAACTCATAGGGGTTTTTTTTTTCCAGAATAGGCCTTAGAAAAAATCTATTTATAATGTAACATGCTGTTGAAACTGATTCAGCCCAAAAACGTGAAGAGATGTTACTTTCAATTAAAATAGTTCTAGCCATTTCTTGAAGCGATCTATTCTTTCTTTCCACAACTCCATTTTGCTATGGAATACATGGAGAGGAGAATACACGCTGAAAACTAGATTCATCACAGAATTTTGTAAAATCATGATTTTCAAATTCACCTCCATGATATGTTCTTATACTCGAGATAACATACCCTTTTTCATTTTGAACCTTTTTAACAAACTTTTCAAAGTAAGAGAAAGTTTCAGACTTACTTACCAGGAAATATACCCAAGTAAATCGTGAGTAATATTTCTTACCTCCAAAATACTCTGAGTTCTGGTAGGTTCGAAAAGGTCCATATGCAGAAGCTGCAGTACACGATTAGTGGAAACTTGATTTATTGGTTTAAAGGAATTTCTTACTTGCTTTCCCAATACGCATGGTGTACATAGATCAGACTTTTGGTATGACAATTTGGGTAGACCACGAACAAGCTTCTTTGCTGAAATTTTGGCTATCTGCTTCATATTGATATGCCAAAGCTTTCTGTGCCATAAGCTCGCTTCATCTTGAATTGAGATTAGACATTGCGATTCATCTGATTTCACATCCAAGAGGTAGATATTTCCATGTCTTCGGCCCATGAATGACTGAGTAGAATCTTTACTTGTTCCTGAACATATTCCCTCTTGAAAGTTGATTTTGAAACCAGTGTCACACAGCTGACTGATACTGAGCAGATTGTATTGTGAGGTTCAAAAACCAGTCCTTCCACTAGGGAAACATTGCTTATTGTGAGGTTTCCAATCTTTACAGTTCCAAATCCCACAATTTTTCCTTTGCTGTTTCCTCCAAAAGAAACTTTTCCACCATTTACTTGAACGAGCTTTATGAAGCAATTTGAATCTCCTATCATATGTCTTGAGCATCCACTATCCAGATACCATTTTACCTTTTTCTTGATAGTGACCTGCATTTAAAAAAGAGACTCAAGCTTTCTTTGGTACCCATATTTTCTTGGGTCCATTGGTGTTAGTATGATATGCGGTTTTTGCCCATACTTTCTTAACATGTTTCCAAACCATAGGACACTCTTTTTCAAAATGATATGCACTATTGCATTTTGAACATTTGAGAGCATTTCGACCCACTGGTTTTACAAATACCTTTTGAAAATGATTTTTGTAAATGTCTTTGAAGGTCTCTACTTAATTCTTTCATTCATTTTAGGAAAATCAATTAAAGGAATGGTTTCTGCTGTCATTCCTAAACTTGATTTGTTGAAATAAGGTCTTTGTGCTGAAAGAATTTTTTCAAGTTTCTCAGATCCTATTGAGAATCTTTTTGAAATGTTTGATAAGTCATTTTTTAAAAATGCATTTTCTTTCAAGATATTATCTTCGCTTTCCTTAAGAGTAGAAATATTTGTGTCTAAATGTTTCAACTTTTATTTCAAAACATTTTCCTGTTGTTTTAGTGCAGAGTTTTCCTTTTTAAGTTCGGAAATCCTTTTAAGAGAAGTCTTAAGACTAAAACACAACTCATCAATGTATTTAGAGACTTTAACAGGAATTTTAAAGTTACTTACCTCAAATTCACTGTCTGAATCTGAGTTTGTCTCAGAGTTTGAATCTGAATCTGATTGTGCCATTAGACATATATTGGCATAATCATCATCACTTTCTTCACACTCTGTATCACTCCAGGTTTATGCTTTAAGAGCCTTTTGATACTTTTCAGCTTTTCCTTTCTTCTTTTTCAGAAGAGGACAGTTGGGTTTGATGTGTCCCTTTTTCTTATATTCAAAGTAGACTACATCTTTGTTTGATTCATCATCATCAACAGACTTGGTCTGTTGCTTTTGAAAACTCTGTTTCTTTGGATTGAATCTTCTTCATTTTATGTTCAGCTTTTTGAATCTTCTTATCATGAGAGCAAGCTCCTCATCATCCATATTGTCTTCAGAATCTGTGACATTAGAATCATCATTGGATTTTAATGCAATGGATTTCTTACCTTTAAGATCTTCGTCTTCATTGATTCGTTCCACTTCATAAGACTGAAGAGTTCCAACCAACTCATCGACATATAGTGGCATGATTCTTTGTGTCTCTCTTATTGAAGTCTTTAGGTGATTCCAATCCTTGGAAAGTCCACACAGAAGCTTGTTTACTTTCATGGGATCAGAAATTGGTTGCCCTTGATTTTCAAGGCTATTCACAATCTTTGTAAAACGACTAAATATGTCAGTAATAGATTCTCCAGATTTCATTTTGAATGCTTCATATTGACCGAGGAGAATGTTGATTCTGGTCTCTTTCACTCGATTAGTTCCTTCATAGGTGATATGTAATCTATCCTAGACTTCTTTTGTTGTAACACAAGAAGATATTATGTTATATTCAGTAGGTGATAAAGCACAATATAAAGAATAAATTGCTTTTGCATCAAGAGCTTGTCTCTTGATTATCTCTTCCCGACTCATTTCATGTGGCACCCTCGACGGCCCCCGATCCGATTAGGTCGCCACGCCTCGCTTACCATTCACTTTTCCTAATAACATGTCACTCTGATACCATTTCAATTGCAGCGGGTTCATACAACCATGGGGGTTTACATTTTTCTTTTTCTTTTTCTTTTTTTTTGATAGGTCCCTTGCGCAATTCATATACAGAAGCGCATCTAACAAACTCCCTTCCCTATATTCAGAAAACGATGCACACCTACTAAACATCTTATATAAGTTGAAACCGAACATGTTTATTTACATAGAGCAGATGGACATCTTTAGTCGGTACATCAAAATGCCGTAGTTTTCTATACTCGGCTACACTTCAAAAGATGACCGACATCTCCTCCCACAATCGTATGCTTAAGGTCCATCAACCAGTGTCGGCGTCCAAAGGTTTCCTCCTTTGCTATCCTTCTCCTTGCGGTCATATCCAACCGCTTAAACCATCTACTAATCTGAAATGTTATTCCCCAAAAGGAGTGAGTACAACCACTCAGCAGGTAAAGGAATCCAATAACCACTCAATGCATCATAGAAGTCATACATGCATTGCAGGCATTACTTACCTTGAAGCCATGCGCATACTATCATGCATCAATCTCATAATCATATACACGTGATCATCATCATGTCATCATCACATTACACATGTCATCATGCCATATCATATATCATCATCATTATCATCGTCATGTATATCATCATGCATATCATGCCATGGGTGATCATCATTATTCCATATCACATATCATCATCATCATCATCATCATCATCATCATGCATATCATGCCATGGGTGATCATCATTATTCCATATCACATATCATCATCATCATCATCATCATCATCATCATCATCATCATCATCATCATCATCATCATCATCATCATCATCATCATCATGCCATGGGTGATCATCATTATTTCATATCACATATCATCATCATCATCATCATCATGCATATCATCATGCATATCATGCCATGGTTCAATTTCCACTTTTAGCTTTCAATTTTGATCACCACATCACCCATTCCTCAAATCATCAATTTCATCATCCCCTCGGGCAAAGACCTCCGAGGCTTCCGGCATTCAGCCATCCCAGGCCACCGGGCATCTGGCCCCCCACATTCCGGGCATCTCGCATCCCAACTGGCATCACGAGGCATTGCCCTCGGGCAAAGACCTTTGACAGGGCTTCCGGCATTTACACTCCCTGGCCGGGTATCCCGCACCCCAATCCTGGCATCGCGAGGCATTCTCTTCGGGCAAAAACCTCCGACAGGGCTTCCGGAATTATGTACCGACATACCACTAGGCCTCCCCTGGAATTATGTACCGTATACCACCGGACATCCCGACACTCCCGGGGAATCTCCGGAATTACGCCACTAGGCCACCGGGCATCATCATCCACCACAATCACCTCCTCACTTATCATTATCCATGTTTACCAATTTCGGTCTTAATTTAGCATGTCATATGACGTGACATCAAACAAGTCATACTTGGCATGGAATTCACACATGCATCTCAATTCAATGTCATGCATACATCAAGACCTCATCATACATGCAACATGGTATAATTATTTATAAAATTAATGGAATTTATGGCCAATAAAATAATCCATTTTTCATGCCCTTTTTCATTTATTTAAATTCCAGCTTTTTGTCATTTTCAAAAATATTAAATTTAATATCTATAACTTCCCAAAAATTATAGAAATTAAGGCAAGTGATAAACAAGACAATAGAATAATAATTTCATGCAAAATTTATGGCCAAATAGAATTTCACACAAATCCATAATTTACACAAAACAGCATGAAATTTTCGGATGAAACCAGAATGCACAGTTTCCGAAGAAATTCTATTAAAATATCCATACGACCTCCAAAAATTACGAAATTTTACCGAGTGATAGCCAAGAAATTTTCGTACAACTTTCATGCAGACTTCAAACCAGATTGTTTTTAGATTATTTTATACAGTCTCACGAAGCTTCTGGATCCGTTACCGCATCGTCCAGTGCAAGCTTCTCTGAAATATTGAGTTTTAACCTACCTATTCTCTTTGTTTTCCTCTGAAATTTGGATATGTTATACATCAAGATTTCCTATACAAGTTTCATGAAGATATCTAAGTCAAATAACCAGATTATAGTCATCATCTATGTCCATGAAGTCTCGGGTGTCTCGGAATACATCACCAGAATCACCGTCTTCAAGATATAGTTGATTTACTAGGCTATTCTTGTTCATTTCGCTTCAAATTTTATTATGTTGTATTTTAAGATGTCCCCTACAACTTTCATGAAGAAATCAAAGTGATATTCTCAACACAAACCAACATGCAACCACAAATCCAAACAAAGGTCAGTAAAATCTTTCCAGATCTGGGGTCTCCGTAGGATGAGACTTTAACCCCTTGAACCTCCACCATTTTCCACAAAATTTTAGTATGTTATATTTTAAGATGTTAGCTACAACTTTCATGAAGAAACCAAAGCCAAAATCGAACTCTAAACATGCATGCGAGCTCAAACAACATTCTGACTCACACTGTTCGAGCAAGAACAGCCATGCCATTCAAACATAATTCATCTATGCTTCGGTTTTTCTCACCTAAACACCCAAGGATTCAACATGCAAGCAACATACAAACATGCAAGAGAAGCTAGAGGACTCCCACTTGCCTCTAGACCACACGAACGGCGGTACACCGGCGACGGACGAACGGCGTGCGGGCGGCGACGGTCGAGCTCCTTCCTTTCTCTCTTCCTCTCTTCCTCTCTTTCTCTCTTTCTCTCCTCTCTTGGCACCTCTCTTGGACGACAGCCCTCAATCCATCAGCCACTCTCTCTTCTCTTCCTTTTTGGTTGTATTTATATTGCATGTATTCTCTTTTTGCATGGGGGACAAGTGTTCTCATGAGGAGAACAAGTGGCAAAAAGGAGAGGACAAGTGTTGGAGGACATGCAAGGTTAATGGGCCTTCTTCTTGGGCCAACCTTGGGCCAGCAAATGGGCTGGTCGACAGCCCTCCTTGGCTCCAATGGGCCGACCATTTGGCCCTCCAAAATCCATACTCTTGGGCCTAAGGCCCAACCTAATTAAACCCACAATTTCCTTTCAATTATTCATCTTTAATTCTTTCTTTTAAGAATTTAATTACTAAATTCCACATGGCCAAAATCTTGAAATCATAATTCCATAAATTCCAATTCATAAAACACATGGCCAATTATAGGATTTTCCTTCCTATCAAATAATTATCCATTAAAAGCTTGGCCATAAATCTTATTGCAAATTATGGATTAAATGGCTATAAAATAACTTAATGGCACTTCCATCACCTATTCATAGACCTAAATGTGACTAGAGGTTGTCATGAATTTTGGGATGCCACATTTCACTTGACTCAACAGTTTCTTTTCCTCTCTCTGTGACAGACACAGCTTTAGGAGTGATTCATTTTTCTACAACGTCCCATTCCATAGGATCATTTGATCGTAGAAACGCTTTCATCTTGTTTTTCCAGATGTTGTAATCATTTCCATCAAAGTAAGGTGGTCTGGTATTGCTCTGCCCTTCCACCAGCCCTGGAGCTAGCATACTAGCCATGGATCTTTAACTCTGAAGTAAAACACTTCAAACAAAGTGAGTATACAAGCTTTGATACCAATTGATATAGCAGTAATAGCACCTAGAGGGGGGTGAATAGGTGTTTAAATAATTTCTCGAGATATGAAAGCAATACTAGACTAACAACAGAAAGGAAGCTCTCCTTTAGTTAACAAATCAAACTATGATCAAAGTAAAGCGGAGAGTAAGGAAGAGAAGATTGAACACAAGGTTTATAGTGGTTCGGCTTATTCCAAGCCTACGTCCACTCTTCTGCACTGACAGCCTACACAAAAGAGATATTACAGCACTGCTTTCCCTTGATTCCACAGTGTAGATATTCTATCACACTTCCTCAAGGTGTCTCAAAGTATAGACTCTCTTTTGTGTACAAGATTTCGCTTAGCAAATGAATTGACTAAGAATCAAAGAGTTTTAGACTTTGGAATTCTTCTATCGTGCACTCCTCGAACAACCTGGAACGTCTTCCTTTATACTCCTTTGTGCCATCATACTCGTTGGCACTTACCAAAGGAATTCTTCCAATCCTCCCGTTGGACAGAATCAATTAGGAAGATTATTCGAGCTATTAAAGGAACATGTCGATAGCCCATCAATCATGCTCGCCCATACAATCAGGATCTTGGTTTCCATAAGTAGAACATTCCAGGAATACTTAGTCAATCATCGGATCTTTAATCATTCTTGATTTGAATAAAGGAATCCGTTATGTCTTATCCAGCCAAGAGATCTTCTCCTGTCAATAAGGCCAAATCCTTAGAGAAGCACTCAGTTCTGAATAGCCTTTCTTCAACGGATTAGAAACTGCCAATCAGAATAGACTTTGAGTCTTGAGTCTGGTAGTCCGGAGGTCTTCAGACTTTAATAGCAGAGTCTGCAAATCTTCGGACCAGATTGATAGAAACGTTTTGTCAGCTTCAAAATATTCCATAAAGATTTCTCCAACACAAAGAAGATGACGATAATAACTAGATATCTAACTAACCCAGCCTTTCATGTTCACCTAATAGTTCATGGGTGTCCCTTGCTAGGGTCTGGAGAGGTGTTTGATGTATGAACAACAAAGACATTACTTAGAATTGGGAAAACATTGTTTAAATCAAAATACTACAGGACTACGCAATCTCTCCATTGTCTATCTCCCCGTAAGAAGCCTTATCCATATGAAGTGGAAGCTCAAGAGGCAAAAGCCAATCTATGTTGGAGTTCCCAAATTATCAAAGGATGAGTTATCACAGTCAGGGACACAAATGAACACATTTCCAAAGGGCTATCATAGCTAAAGTTGCAAACGAGGAGAGACATGTGTCACGATTCGTGATTGTCCTATACTCATGAACCCCGTGAGTGAAGATGGGGTTATCGGGTGACGAGTGAATAATGCAGAGGAGATAAATACAACTAGTCCATAGGAGTGACACCAATACAAAGAGTAGCATCATGATGGTTGGTGCTAGAAGTTCTTGGATAGAATGAATATATCTCTAAAGAGCTCCGAAGGCATGGTTGGCCTTCCATGCACAAACTATCGGGAGTTGATATCGTTCTCCTGATGAGGGCATGTCATTTTCTAGATGATGTAGTTAAGATGTTTTGTTGTTGAGGTAGTGTTGTCCTTGTCATTTTCTTGATGACATAGTTAAGCCATTCTGTTGTTGAGGTAGTGTTTTCCTTGGTTTTAATGTCAATTCTTGTTTAATTGCTAGACAATTAGAACCATTGTAAAGCCAGCAGCCGGTGGCGCAAACTAAGGGGAGCACTAGCGCGGGGACTCACCTCCCACGGCACTCCACTTAAGTCGCACAATGGGGGTATGGAGGTTTGAACCCCTCCCCTCTCGGATGAGGGGGGTAGAGCGCAAACCAGCACATTCACCGCGGGGTGGGTGACATTATCTAGATATTGTGTCTGATATTCTAAGTATTTACTTCATGACATCATAAATGGATGCCATGGATATCATTAGAATAATATTAGGATATCAACAAAACTTGCACATAATATCGTTAAGACGCTTGGTATCTTTAGATTCAATGTGAAGTCTATTGAGTATCTTTCAACGGTACTCAATCTTCTTCATAGAAATTTGTCTAACGAGTTGATTGGAGAATGATCTTCTAAAGACTATCCACAGTTAGTCTGGAAGTGGAAGAGTAAAAAAAAATAAAAATCAAAGTGCCGAAGAAAATAGAGGTCTAGAGTAAAAAATTCCAACTTTTGAGAGAACTTGGATCCTACGTACTTGTCTTTCTTGGGCTATAAATTGTAATCTCGGAGAAACACTGAAAGTGTGATTGAATAAGATAATGAGACCTATCATATACTTACTAATTATCACCTATAGTTGTAACCTCTAATTGACTATTTCGTAGAATCTAGCTAGTAGGTCAACATGGGAGAGTAGATATATGCTTAATCAAAGTCGAATCACTATAAAATTTGTGTATAATTTTCTCTATTCCTTTACTCTTGTTTATTGCTTATGGTAGACATTTGCACAAGAGTGGTTATTCCATTATCACAATCAAAGTTCATATTCTAATTTCACTTAATTTTGAAGTTACTCATCTCAACTGTTAATTTCCACACAAATATGTTAATAGTTTTTAAATTCATTTATTCACCCCTCTAGGTGATATTGCTAGTCTCCAACAAATACACTATGATAATCAATGTATGATATATTTGGCATATAATTCGATTTATTATGAGTGAATGAAACATATCAATATCAAGTGCCATTTCATCTGTTAAGGGTGGTCGGTGTGTTGCCCAAGGCTGTGAGGGGCCAATGGCAACTAGATAGAGGCCGGCGTGGTTGCGGCAACCGTTGCCGAGGGGTTGAGTGACCTTTGCGCCATCTGAGTCACGGCGACGTCGGTGGGGGGTTGTGGATCTGGGTCACCGCGACCTTGATTGGGGTCGAGCAACCAAGGTGCAAGGTCGTGTGACCATTGCTGGCAATCACCCGACCCCCGCCACCCTCGCGAGGCCACTCGACCTTTGGCGAGGGTCTTGCTTGGGTGGCACAACCCTCGATGTGGGTTGCCCAACCCTAGGTGACCCTCGCCGATGGTCTCTAGGGGCTGCCTGAGGTCTTGCAACCTCAATTGACGGCTGTCGACGATCCAAATCTGTCACCCGCGGCTACCTATCCTTCGCTGGCCAGCTATTTTTTTCTTCTTATTTTTTTTAGTAACAAAGGTGTTTTATAAATATAATTATCCTAGACACTATTTTGTTCAAAGGTACTTCATAATAGACTTTTAGGTGACAAATTATCAAACACAATTTGCATTTTGATTTTTTTTTTTAACTTAAAGTCCTTTGCATTTTCCTAAGGACTTTCATCAAAAGTCCGACTAAATGCACCTGAAAAGGGTTTGCTTTGGAGAAAAGACATGGAGTTTCTTCTTGAAAGTAGCCGCATAGTGGACTCCGTAGAAGGACGGATGCGACGACACTGTGACACTCACTCTTGTGTTCTATACACGATGATTTTGTGCTTTGGATTTACATCCAAATATAGTTGTTTATTTATAAAAATTTAGATTTGGACCTAAATCCAGGTGTGGGAAATATTCTGGCATATGAGAGATTGTAAACTTTGATTATTGGATTATAGTAAATTATTTACTGGTGACTTTCTTAGTGGATGTAAATATCGATATTTAGACCGAACCACGTAAATTTCTAGTATCTTTATTATTTTTCGTTTATTTTTCTAATTCTATCGCATTGCCTAATTTGCAAGAACCGTGGTTCCCGCATTAATATTTACAACAATAAAACAATATACGTCAAGGCAGCACCTTATACCAATTAATTAGATAAAATTGCCAGACTGTGAAGCATTGATTTTGCCCGCCATGCATAAGAAAAATCAACCCCATTGAAAATTACTAGACCTTTTCTTCCCTATAAATGTTATGCTTGATAAATCTGGTTTATAAAGCCGGTTTTCAATAGTATCATGCCAAACTATTATCAATTCTCGAATATTATTCACTTGTATAACGAGACCAATGCCTATTACAGATGTACATCGTTTTCTGGAAAATAGGCCCTTTCTGTGAACCATTTGTTTTGTAATTAGCAATATATCGCACTTTAGCGTGTGCCTTTGAAGATAATAAGTGGTACAGACTGATAAGACAATAGTGATTTTGGGATCAAGGCAAGCATGCTTGACTTACTTTTCCAAGTCTTCATTGAAATTGACATGTCAAGCAAATAGGTGGAAAATAGTGGATTTCAGTGTCAGGATTCTTGAACCATTAGTTATGCAGGTCAATTCGTGAGTCTTCCCATCTTGCTCAGGCCTTTTAGTCGATGCAAGTCCGTCAGTAAAGACTCGTAAATGGATTTTCATTCTAAGTAATTTGATTCATGGAGCCAGATTCTCTCTTAATAATTTGAGAAATAAAAGTATCTATGATGGGGAAAAAAATTCTTGGCTTGTTCAAACTGTACTTTCTGATTGTGAAGGGGAAAAAAATCTATGGCTTCACTCTTTCTGCGGGCTTTGTAAAGAACTCTCCAATTCGACGGTATTAAAACCAAGTGAGTAGACCCGAACCCTTTCCGAAATAGGTCTTGACTTGGAGATTATTTCAATTCAATTGCTTTTTTTTTTTTTACACATGATAAAAACCAATCCCATTCGATTTCCTTCGATGGTCATTAATCGTGTGCTCTAGAGGATAATCTCTAAGTACATAAAAATGCTGGACTTTCTAAAATCTGGTGTATAGTGACATGTCAAGTTGTTATATGAATATAAATTGCTTGTGTAAAGAACCACTCAACATTCGAAACACGGCATAATAAATTAATTTAGTAAACTAGTTCAAAAAGTCAAGCACTGTTTAATAGAGGTGGCAAAATGGGTCATGGACCCATTTTTTGCACCCATATTTTTCATATATGGGTTGAATATGGGTTAATAGCCCATTACAGCTATTAACCCACGTTCGAACCCGTTTTTAGTTCAATTTTGTATGGGTCGAAAATGGGTCACACTCTCGACCCATTTTCGACCCATTTTTAAAACCCAAAAAACGTCGAGTCTTCATCTTCGACCTTCACCTTCTTCGAGTCTTCAAGTCTTCGACCTTCATCTTCGTCAGTGACTCAATGACCCATTTTCGACCCACCTCCGCCGCTCGCCTCCGAGTGCCTCCGAGCCGCCTCCGCCACTCACCGCCGCAGCTCGCCTCCGAGTCGCCTCCGCCGCCCCCCTTGAGGCTCGCCTCCGCCGCTCCCTCGAAGGTCGACGAGCTTTGTCACCCACCTCCGCCGCTCGCCTCCGCGGCTCGCCCACGAAATCGAAGGTGTCCGGGCCGACGCCCTGCGGTCCGGCCTCCATGGCGTCAAGAGCGAGATCGTCGGATCTCACCCTCTCGAATCCGCCTACCAATCGGTAACCCTTTTTTTCTCCCTTTCCGTTGGTGCGGGTGGGGACTTTATTCGCTCTTTGTACTGCCCTCTCGTCTCGGGGATGTTGGAATTAAGCGGCATTGGGTTCGCGTCGATGTTGGTATCCTGAATCGTTGCTCATCAAGAAGATGTAGCGACCGATCATCAAGACGAAACGAGGCGTTTTCAGCTGTGTGCGTAGCTGGTTTTTTTTTTATCATCATGACTCAGCAAGCGTGCATTAATTTATTTATTTTTGGTTTGCTATTCTAACGCAGGCAGTAATTGCGGATGGTAATCCGGTAGTTCCCATAGGCAGATGTTATTTTATTTCTGAAATTCTGTTTCCAGTTGCGGTGCCCCTTGAGGCGTCTCCTGTGGTTGCCCTCTGGGTCTTTTTGTATTGCTGTTGCCATTGTTGATATTGATATCACTGATTGGCAAGCTATTTCAAAATTCAAAGGTTAGTCATCGGTACCATAAAGCCACAATGTATGTTAGTTTTGTTACCGAGTCAATATTAAAGTTTTGTTTGATGAATTCCTTACTGGAACAGTATGTTAGGAATGTCCACCGCTGGTCAAAGTTTTGGTTTGGTGCCCTTCAACATGCAAAAAGATTCAACATCCTTTGGGCATTTTGATGCTGGATTTACTCCACTTGGTCGATGCCAAGGCCTCAAGCTTCACTTAACTATATGCCTCCTTCTGGTGCTGTTATGAACCCTTTTTGGAGTGACGGGATTGAATCAAAATACAAGTGATGCTGGGTACATGCAGTGGCCTACTGCTGCAATGATGTATGCACACTCATATGATCAACTCCGGCATGGTGTTTTCCAGGTGAAAATATCCTGTTAATCTATCTATTTTAGTAGCCATGTGAAGGGAAGCTTCGACTGCAATGAATTTACTGTTTCATAGTCATATAATCAGATTGAGTTTGTTTTTCAGAGCTTTATCTTTATTTTTTTGGGTTCTCTTGGCAATCTTTCATTTCCTGCATTGATGTTGTTCAATGTCATATTTGTCACTCGGCTGAGTTGGAGATTTTTATGTTGCTGTTTGGATCTTAGCCTATGGTTTATGGATTTTCCGTCTGTGATAATCTTCAAGATGATGTCTCTTGTTCTTGCTTGAATTTGCCTTTGAACCAAGTCTTTTGCTGCACTAGCCTGAAGCTAGCTTACTCTTTTTTCTCTTATGTGGCCAACCATTCATTTTTTACCAAGGCGTGTTTTCCCTCCCACTGTTTATGATGTATTCCCCCTTATTTTGCAGGCCCCAGTTTGTCAGCAACCACTAAGGAGATTCCCCAAGAGGAGATTCTTTGCTGGTTTAGTTTTTTTGTTGTAGTTGAAGGTGGATAAAGCAGAGGCGACTGTGCTGTTTGAGGAGCCAACCAAGGGAAGCAACAATGTGGGAGTGGTGGTGAGTCAAGTTCGTCTTGCCAGCCTTGGCGAATTCGGGAGTCCTCAGTTTGTCGCGGACAAGCTCATACAAGCTGAAAGCGCATAGTAGGTGCTGCTTCAATCGATTGCTTGGTTTTGAATGTGGAATGTCTTAAGATCAAGATCTGAAGCCTCTTATGTTTTGGGGCAATCTATTATTTGGTAGATAATTTGGTTCTTGGTAGAGTTGCTGAGAATTGTGTCTTGGAGCTGTCTTATTGAGGGGAAACATTGAAGTGAAGTATCTTTTTGCAGTCCTTCGTATGGTCACTATACGAATTTCTTACTCAAAAGGCTAGAAATGTTAGCTTCATATCTTAATCAAGATGATGAACTCATTTGTGAGTAAATAATTTGACCTCAATAGTATGCTTACTTTAAATAAGAGAAGCATGTGTATAGTCCAATTCTTCATAAATATTTCAATTTATAGGTTTTTTTAACAATTTTTATTTTATTTACTATTTTTTAATTTAATTTGAGGTTTTTATCCAATTAGCATATAGCTTAAAGTGAGCACGGTTTTTTTTTAGAATATTAGTAAGTTTTAGCAATATAGGTCGGGTCGGATATGGATCGGATATGGGTCGGGTCGGGTATGGGTCATTATATTTACATTACAATAATATGGGTCAAAACGGGTTAAATGGGTCGAATATGGGTCGACCCATTTTCGACCCGACCCATACCCGACCCGACCCACCCATTTGCCACCTCTACTGTTTAATTACGTCCTGTGTTAAGCTAAGATGATTGCGAGCTTTTTAAAGGGGGATTTTAGAAATGCCAGATGCTGGTAGTTTAAATTTTCCCATTGAGGAAATTCAAGTATCTAAGCGAATAGAAAATCTCCACGGGTCTCCAGTTGTCTCCAATTCCCTCCATTAAATTTGGTGAAGGATGAAATGAATAATCTCCTAGTAGCAGAAATGAATCTAGAGGAAGTGAAAGATGCACTATTTCAGCTTGGTGCTTCTCAAGCTTTTAGGCCAGATGATTTAAGTGGGTTTTTCTATCAACACCGTTGCGATGATATAAAATCTAATGTGTGCAAATTGGTGAGAGATTTCGTCCCGAAACTTGATTTTATCAAAATTCACATCTCCCTAATTCCTAAAATCCCTAGCCTCGAGAAATTGGAGCTTTCTTCTCTATTTTTATGTAATTAGAGACTATCCTCTAGAGCACATATTTAATGACCAACAAAGGAAGTCGAATGAGATAAATTGTGTTGAGAAAAATTACTAACAAAATACAAAATTTATTGTATGAATGCAAAGTCAATTGTTAACTTTTCAATTTGATTAGGTTTTTTTTTCGCAATCGCTAATGATACCAGCCATTTTATGTGATGAGACTGACAATCTCACATGTACGATTCCTCAAAACGACATCATTTTAAGAAGTTTTATAATTTGTTTGATTTTCTCTTTTACTATTAATGGTCTCAATCTTCTTTCTTTCCATGTTTTTTTTTTTTTTAATCTTCTATTGTTTTGATTTTATTCATTTTCCTTACTGTTAATCTCCTTTGGCCATGAGAGACCCTGAAAACAGGGCACAGGAACTCATTGGGCATGGCTTTTTGACTATGAAGGTCGGTTTCGGCTAGTTGGGTTTGGGCGACCAGCAAAATGAAATGATAGTCCTACCTGCTGAGCTTGGGGCAATCTTCGTTGGGCCTGCGGGTGGTCGGCTTTATTATGGCTCCTTCGAGCTTAAGTTTTGGAGACCCTTTCTTGTCCCCGAGGAGTGAGGAAGTGGGAAGGGGTCATCTCTCTCTTTAGCTTCACTAACGTATACGAATCACAATGATTGAATTGAAGGAGCATCAGTTAAGCTGCAATGATTCGAGGGTTGGAAGAAGAATCGGATCGCTTTGCGGATATTGGGGCTCATGTGGGTTTGGTGCCGAGATTTAGTATGGCTTGGAGATTTAGTATGGCGCGAGACTGTTACTGAAAACTGAAACAGAGAAGGATGCCGAGTCTCAGATGGAGAGAGGGAGAGATGGTGATGGTGAAAGGAAGCGAGTGAGATTTTATTACTTAGCTTGCAGAAAAAATGGAACCAATTAGAGAGGAGATGCAGAGATCACATGTCTGGGCGAGGGCCGCGACCTGTGGCCACGTAAGAAGAAGATGAATAGTGGTGTGGAAAAAAAAAGAAAAATAAAAGAAAAGGAGAAATAAAAGAAAAAGGTCAGAAAATTTGAAAGAATTGCAAAATCAGGTCATTTCAGCTCATTTATTCTACGTCTTAGTAACGAAGGAACTGAAGAGTCAGTAAGAGGAGAGAAAAAAAAATCTGAAAAGGTGGGCCCCGTAGAGACGTGGCAATCACGAGCAATGAGCGGAGTGATGCACGATACCTCCTAATATTTTCTTGTCTACAGCGGAGCCACGACGAGAAACCATTATTTTTCGGACCTGAACAGGTTCTTAAAAAGCTCATGAAGGAAACAAGTGGGAGAACCCCCCTAGGCTGAGAGACCGTGATGTCCTCCTATTCCTTCTCTGTCAAAAAGACAAAGATAGATAGAGAACTAGGGAATCTCACGATGGTAAAGGTAGACATCATGTTAAGGCTTCAGCTCTAGCTACTATCGGGTAGATGGGTATCGTAGCCTCCTGCACCTAGGGTGAGTAACGATGGGTCAAATGCCCACAGCTAGGTTGACACACCTATGGCACTGTCCTCAACCACAGATTGACCTAGTTCCTCCGGTTGAGGACAGCACAATCATGCTTTTTCTTCGTCTTTACAATACTAGAGTGTGGACCCTGTCAATTTCATTTACATTGAACCATTCCACCCGATTTTTTTTTTTGGTCTGTCCTACTATAACTTTTAATTCACTCTAACTGTTTCACACGATTAATAACAATTTCTTCTGCAAAAAAAGTTTTTGAAACACACCATGGACACCGAAAAGCTCTGCTCAGTCTCAGATTCCAAGAGCAGTGTAGAAACCTCAATGAGAATGGGACTTCCCAACTCAACAGATATCAAAAGTTTCGAGGCCAGAGAGCTTCAATCGCTCATAGTCTTGGTTCTCTTTCTGGCCATCGCCTTCACTGCTTCGGCGTCATCTCAGGGCATCGATTTTAGCTTCCAGACTGAAAGGAAATGAGGTATCGAGAGAAGATCAAGAGAATTCTGTAGGAATTGTGTTTTCATTGTATTGAATCAATGTACAATGCTCTGTAAATATAATACAAGATTGATGTAATAAAGGGAAGAAAAGGGTTGTATAAACGATTGACATCAATTCCTAACTAATTTATACACAAATACAATCGACCGAGATTCCTTCTAAGTATGTCTTCGGAATCCATCCGATGCATATCTTCCAACACTCTCCCTCAAGCTGGTGGCTAGTAGATATCCAAGACGCCAAGCTTACTTAATAGATATGCATGTTGTCTTTGACATAGAGGTTTAGTAAAGATGTCGGCAGGCTGTTCTACGGTTCCAATCCCTCTTGTTTCAACTATCCCTTGCTGAATTTTCTCACGAGTGAAGTGACAATCCAATTCTATATG
>NC_052615.1:8692986-8755164 GCF_016545825.1 Eucalyptus grandis
CCTTGACCTTGGCCCAACAAATCTCAGCCCAATTGAGATTTGTTCTTGCTCTGAAATGGGCTTGCTCTTGGGTTTAGGGTCTGCTCAAACTGGACTGAACCAAATGGGCTTTGCTGAACTGATGGGTTCATGAGATTTGCTGGCCCAAAGAAGCTGTTCACTTGGGCTTCAAATTGAGGGCTGAACTTGGGCCTCAATTCTACAGGCTTGAAGACTGAAACTCACGGCTGAGCTGGGCTGCTGGATTGCGTGGGCTTGCTGAAGGATCGGTGGACTGGGCTTCGCTGGCGTACGGCTTCAACTGATGCTGCGAAGATCTTGGCTTCTCTGGATGGCGTGGCTGGAGACGCACGAAGAAACTGCTTCGGGATTTCCGTGAGTGGAGGCCTCACGGTCAACACCAGCTTCGCTGGTTGACTGAACTGAACGTAATAGTTCAGTGGGTGGGACTGCCGCGTGGAGACAAGCTGCTTCGTTCGGTGGGGTTTGATCTTCACGGACGTGTGGTGACTGGGCGATCAGCAATTGGGTTGCTCGGTCTTCATGGACTCCACGAGATGCACGGGCTGAAGACGTTGGACTCGTGGCGGCATGAAGGAAGCTCGGTGGAGTCTTCGGTCAGCAAGGCTTCACGAAAATTGAAGCCGCGTGGAGCTTGGGTCTTTGTGGGCAGAAGGCGCAAGAAGATAGTGGAGAAACAGGCGGTCTTGACTTCGTGCGGTGAGGATCTTCAGTCAACGACGGGGCCTCTTCTGGTTTCGTTGTTGACCGAGCGTGAGCTGGCTGAAGACACGAAGCGGTGGAGAATTCGGCGGATGCTGAGCTTCTCGGGCAGTTTGGTGGACGCTCGGCAGAAGACACGGATGGAGGCTTTGCTGGGCTGGACTTCGACCGAAAGAAAATGAAGCAGAAGCTGAGACCGCAGAGTTAAAAATGAAGAGGAGCCGTGCGCGAGGAAGGAGATAAGAGAGAGGGTGGGCCATCCTTTGCCAATTTTCCACAAGAAATATCTTCAATCAATCTAGGCCAAAAGATTAAACTCGCCTTCATTTTCGCCACACCAACAACTCTCACAACTTCTCAATTGGATTTTGGCCAGTGGGGAAGGGGATGATACGAATTTCACCATTTGACTTCAATTTCTCCAATAAATTCCCAAATTGAGGTCCAATTTCACATAGAAAAATCCCAAATGATTTTCTATAAATCCCCGACACACAACGGCTCAATTCGAAAGTCCAATTTCCCATTAATTTAGCCAATCTGAACTTCGGCCAAACTTCCACGACGTTCAACCCATTCCGTAAAAATTCCCGAATCTCCAAAAATCTTCCGAGACCGAGTCGATACTCCTAAAATTTATTGTGACATGGCCAAAACTTCAATTTAAATCGGACTCGAATTGGCGGTTAATTTTCATTCGGCACGTTTTTAGCGTGACCTAGACTATCGGGTAGTTTTCGGAACTTTTTTAAGACAAATGACCCGTGGTCGATTTTCTTCGAGCCACTATAAACCCACTCGACTCAATGGCGACTCTCTTGATTGTCGTGAAAATCTCGAGGACTCAAGTACGGACACAGGTACCAAAACAATAAGAAAATCGTCTAGTGTCGGCCGACGAGAATTTTCTAACAAAGTGGTGTCACCCACGATTAGCCACACATCTCTGTCGATCCAATCTATCTCGATTTCAAATCGATTTTAACCGCGCCGTAATGACCTCTAAAGATGGACACGGCCGAGAAGCCGATCCCGATCGAGTTCTCAAGTCTATTGCCTAATATTCTTTAATGGCATACCCAGCTAGTCTAGTTATCTCGAGAGTGACGCCCGAGAACAACCCTATGACACGTCAATGAAATGCCCGATTAATTTAATAGAAAACAATACTGAAAATTCTGGATGTCACAATTTGTCAATCGGACTTACAAAACACAACCTGAAAGATTAAACCTAAAATTGAGCTAAAATAGACATATGATTATGGTCATACGACATGTATTTGCATAGAAAGGAAGAGTTTGAACACTATTCAATTTTCATAAATTCAATTTTATTTTTATTTTACAGTATATGGATGTCTTTATAAAGTGTCATATTCTTTAAATGACATTTTCATTTGTTGACACTCAAATTTTTGTCGACATTTAGGTTTCCATTTATTTTACAAAGATGTGTAAATTTATAAAAAGATAAAAGCAAAAACAATGAAAAATGAAATTAAAAAAAAAAAAAAATGAAATGAAGTCGTGTGGGACGGCAGGCCGGTCCACTTACCAAAGTTTTCAGCCTTCTAAGCCCCCTCCCTCCATTAGTCCAACCCATTTCGCCGCATGCTCTTTGCGTGATCCTCCCCGTCCTCCTCCCTCCAGCTCTTCGGATGCTGCTAAATCAGGTCCTCAAACGCGCGAGGCGGAGAAACTAAGCCACTTCGCGCGCTTGAGGCTGAAGAAGCCCGATGAGAAAAAACCGACGCCATCATGCCTCCAGTCCGGACGCGGGTGTGGACGCGTCTTGGGGGCGGCGATCTCTGAGCGCCGAGTCGCTGCTGGGGATGCGGCCTACGATGGCGGAGGATGCTGTTCGCTTCGAAGAAGATTTGCTGTTTCGGCAACTCCATTTCACCAAGTGAACCGGGTATGCAAAAGCTTTCTCTCCCTCTCTCGTGGACACGATCTGTATTTGGTCTGTTTTAGCCAAGGATGAGTCATGAAATTTGAATGACGAAATCACGAGGAAGCTTGATGCAATGCACATTGCTGAATCAATGGTCTGATCATGAAGCATATACATCGTTTTTAGATCTAAAATCATGCCAAAGTTGAATCAAAAGCTTGTTCTCGGTGCTGCACATCGCCCGTTCGCTAAAATGCCTACAAGAAGATCGCTTTTTTTTTTTTTTTTAAATGTTGGAGCTCGAGATTGATTCGTATTCGTGTTCATATTCGTTGAATCCTGTTTGCTTATTTGTGTCGGTCGCATACGAATTTCCCGTGCCGGAATACATCGTCGGAGCTACTTATGGAAACTGAGAATGTAGTTTTATGGATGACCTATTCAACGAAGATTAAGATCTTATCTCTCAACAGTACTCAAATCTTCTTCATACAAATTCATTTAACGGGTTTATTGGAGACTGATCTTTTGAATATTATCCAATGGTTAGTTTAGAAGTGGAGGAGTATAAAACAAAACCGAAGTGTTGAAGAAAACAAAGGTCTAGAGTAAAAAAAATCCAAAGTCTTAGTGGACTTTGATCCCGTGTATTTGTCTCTTAAACTATAAATTGTAATCTCAGAGAAGCACTGAAAGTGTAATTGAGTGAGATAATGAGACCTATCATGTACTTGAGTATTATCATCTATAGTTGTAACATCTGATTGATTATCAAATGGAATCTAGCCAGTAGGTTATCAATGTGGAAAAGTAGACATAGGCTTCATTTAAGCTAAATTACTATAAAATTCATATGCAATTTTCTCTATTGCTTTACTCTTGTTTATCACTTATAGTAGACATTTGCACACTAGTGGTTATCCCATTATCACGATCAAAGTTCAGACTTTGATTTCACTCGATTATGAAGTTACTCATCTTAACAGTTAAGATCCACACAAATTTGTTAAGAGTTTTTAACACCTATTCACTCTCCTCTAGGTGACATTGCTAGCCTCTAATAATATACACTGTGATAACCAATGTGTGATATATTTGGCATACAATTCGATTTATTATAAGCAAATGAAACATATCAATATCAAGTACTATTTCATCTGATATGACCTAGTGAAGGGTAATGTTGTTATGAAGAAGATCGCTACAACGGAGAACCTGACAAACGTGATGACTAAACCTGTTTGTAGAGAGTGAACACCTGTTAGGGTATTGGAAGAGTAGCATAAATAATGATCACTATAACTTGATTTCAAATATTGAGTCAAGGTAGAGAATTATTAAATTATGTCTCGAATTTGAACTCGTGTACACTTTCCCATTTAGAAGAAGAAGAAATCCTCTATCATTACAAGACCAAAAAACAAGGGTTCACATATTGTATTATATATATTTACTTATTTTTTGGTGGTTGCGTTCTCTGTAATCATCACCAAAGAAGGACTCTTGCTTCCATATTACTACACAATATCAGGACTTTCTCGTCCTTATATGCTGATGAAAAGGGTTTGCTATGGAGAGGAATAAAAACACATGGGGTTTCTTCTTGACTGTAACCACACAGTAGACTTCTTAGAAGACGGACAAGGACGGACGCGATGACACTGTGACACTCACTCTTGAGTTCTATACACAATGATTTTGTGCTTTGGATTTGCATATAAATTGAGTTGTTTATTTGTAAATACTTTAAGTTTGTGCTTAAATTTAGGTGTGAGAAACATTCGGGCGTATGAAAGATTGTAAATTCTAAAACTTGGATTATAGTAAATTATTTGTTGCTGACTTTCTCAGTGAATGTGGATATCACGTAAATATTTGATATCCTTATTATTCATCATTTATTTCTTTTATTATATCGCATTGCCTAATTTGCAATATCTTGTCGTTTTCGCATTAATATTTACAACAATATATTATTATATGTCAAGGCAGCACCTTATAACTAATTAATTAGAAAAAAATTGCTAGACTGTGAAGCACTGATTTTGCATGCCATGCATGAGAAAAATCGTGCCCATTGAAAGTTACTAGACCTCTTCTCCCCCCAAAATGTCAGGCTTAATAAATCTGGTTTACAAGACCGGTTTTCAAAAGTATTATGCCAAACTATTATTGATGAATATAATTCACTTGTGTAATGAGACCAATGCCTGTTACAGTTGTACATCATTTTCCAATGAATGAGCCCTTTCGCGAACCATTTATGTTGTAATTGGCAATATATTGCAAGATAAAACATTTTCCTATTTCAGTCACTTTAGTGTACATCTTTGGGGATGATGAGTAAGTAGTACAAAACTATGAGACTCTATGTTAGTCATTTAGGTATCGATATTCAATTCAAATCAACCATTTTCCACCGATTTGCTTGACATGTCAATTTCAATGAAGACTTGGAAAAGTAAGTCAAGCATGTTTGTCTTGATACCTAAATGACTAACATTGAGTGTCATTGTTTTGTACCACTTACTTATTATCCCCAAAGGCTAACTAGTGTTTCATGAATACCGCCACTCGAATCAAATCAACCGTTGTCCACCAATTTGCTTGACATGCCAATTTCAATGAAGACTTGGAAAAGTAAGTCAAGCATGCCTATCTTAATACCAGTTACTTATTATCCCCAAAGGCTAACTAGTGGTTCATGAATACTGACATTCAAACCTCATGTCAATTTCAATGAAGACTAGGAAAAGTAAGTCAATGTATAGCTGTAACAGGCATTGGTCTCGTTATACGAGTGAGTTATATCCGAGAATCAGTAATAGTTTGCCATATTGCTTTTGAAAACCAGCTTTATAAACCAAATTTATCAAGCCTAACATTTCGCCCGGGGGAGAAAGGTCTATCGTTTTCAAAGGGATTGATTTTTCGTGCATGGCATGTATAATCTGTCACGCCCCGATCCTCAAGCGTACACCCATCTCTCCCTTGGTCGATATAATAGTGACGTCCTAGGACGCATCGCCAATCCATTCATTTTAGTATGCACATGCAGAAGCAATTACAAATCCCCAGACAATAAAATAATAGGATAGGAAAGTAAGACTCCAAATTTTCATCTTTAAAAACAACCACACTTATATACATTGCAAACTATAATGCATATATATACAAGGTGGTCTAATAACTCAGGTCTTAGATAGCCAGTTTACAAAATCAAGTCCACAAAAGGGGATTGACTTCCATCAAAAGGGAAATGTCCTACGACTAGCTAGTTGGACAAAATCATCGATTCTTTAGGCTTCGCCTCCTACACTTCGGCCTCTGGTCCTTTGCCAACACCATCTAGGGACCTGAAATGATATCCCACAACCGGGATGAGACTAGGTCTCAGCAAGTTCTACCCCACTAAGACCCGATTAGGAAGCTAATACGCTCTAAGGGCTGCCTAAGCACAACACAGGTCAGAGGACTTACCTTGGCCCCAGTTTCCTTCCTGCAAGTCAGTATACTTCAACATATATATACCACAATCATTCATTCAACCAGATCGAGCTATCGATCAACTAACTTAGTCGGTGCCATGTCAAACAGACCATTTCCCGGACATGCCTAATCGCCGAGTCACATGCATTCTCTAAGGCCCATCTGCCAAGACGATGTACTTAATCGCCGAGCCACATGCATTTTCTAAGGCCCATATGCCAAAGCGACATACTAATCACCAAGTCCCGTGTATTCTCTTAGGTGTCTTCTACACCAAGGCGATGTACCGATCATTAAGCCATGTGCATTTTCTAAGGTCTTATACCAAGACGATATACCAAATCGCCGAGCCACGTGCATTCTCTAAAGCCCATTTGCCAAGGTGACGTACCAACCTCCGAGCCACGCGCCTTTTCCAGGTGATATATATAACAGTCTCATCCAGTCACCGAGCCACGTGCATTCTCTAAGGTGACCTTATACGCCAAGGCAATATATTTAATCACCGAGCCACGTGCATTTTGTGACATCCCGATTTTTCCAATTCTATTTTCAATAAATTGAGACGGGCATTTCGTTGGCACGCATATAGTTCTTTTCCTTGAGTCGGCCACTCATGTGAAAGCTAGTCTATTGGGTGAAGTCATTAAGAAATTATAATGCATCGGACTCGAGAATTTGGCCTGAGCGACCTTTCGACCGAGCTAATCTGCAAGGGTCATTACGGCACAAATAAAAATCGATTAGAGACCGGAGATAGGTCGACTCGACAGAGGCATGTGATCGAGTGTGGGTGATTCCACCAGATCGCATAATCCTTGTCGATCAACATTGGGCCGACTTTTCTATCGATTGGGTACCCTGTGTTCGTATTTGAAATCTTGAGATTACCCTGACAATCGAAAGTCGCCAATGTTTCAAAGATGTACGTTGTGGCTTGAGATGATCAACCACAGGTCAGATGCATGAAAATTTCTAAAGGCTACTCAGTAGGTTAGGCCGCGCTCGTATCGTGCCAAAGTGAAATCAACCGTGAAATTGAGATCGAATTCAGAAATTGGAAGTCTGGGTATGTCACAAATCATTTTAGGAACATTGACTAATCTTTGGAAGATTTTTCATGCAAGCCGAGTTTTTCAGCAAAATAATCAGAGAATGGCTAATTTGGCTCGAGAAATTAGTAGGCCCGTCTTTGGTCACGTTTTTGGGACTTAAGTTGGTTCCGTGGACAAGTGAAGATGTGAATTGAAGTGTGGTGACATTGGATTAATTTTATGAACTTCAATTGGACTCAATTGGAAGAGAATTGAATGGAATTGGAGAAATTAGTGTACAAGAATTGGACCCCGTGAAAATGAAATTGCAACCATTGGAAAAGGTTGTGAGAGGTTTGGAGATAGTGGGGTATGACATCACTTGATGATGTCATGGTGGGCCATTGTGTGGGATTAAAGAAAGAGAAAAGAAAATAAAAGGGCCCCTCCTTCTCTCTCCTCCCTCTCTTCTCCCTCTCCCTTCCGTTGGTTTCTCCTCCATCTTCTTTGTGCGAAAGACCAGAAAATTTGCAGAGGAAGAAGCCGAAGTAGTCCTCGCCGTCCGCCTCCTTCGCCGCTCGTCGCCGCCGGTGCCGTCGTTGTCTCCGCCGTTCGCGCGCGCAGCCGCGCATCCGCTCACCGTCGCCCTCTCCTCCATCTCGGGTTCTTGATCGAAGACCCATCGATCCGAGCTTGTCGAAGAAGCTGCAGCCATGGCCGTCGCTCGTCGCCCGTTCGCCGGAGCTCGCCGTCGCTGCCCGTTCGCTCGCGCTTGGCCGACGCCCAGCTGTCTCCGTGGGCCTCTGCTCGTGCGTCCCGGGGGCTGTTTGGCCAGCTCAGGCCATGATTCAGTCACCTCCGGCCACCGTGAGTCCCGTCGGAGCTGCCACCTCGCCCGCCAAGCTGCAGCCGCCGCTTCTCTGCCATTCCTCCGCCCATTCCGGCGTCGGATCCGCCCTTCTTAGCCCCAAATCAGTGGCTGGAAAAATGGGTATTCCAGCTCGGTCTTGGCCCGTTTCGGCCGCCTTCTCGAGCCCGGATGCTTGGCCCGCCTTGAGGAAAGTCGATTCTCGCGTCGTCCTCGTTGTTTTGGTTCGTTCGGCTCGCTAATCCAGTGAGTTTAACTCACTAAACCTTGATTAGATGGTTAATGATGCTTTATGGGTGCTTAATTTATATTAAGTGTTATTAAGTGGTTAGTTTAATTTATTTAAGTGTAGATTATATTAAGGTGTTTGATTAACTTAAATTGTGTTTAATTTAATGTTAAGTGAGTGGTTATATTAATATAAACCGTGATGTGACATAAAGGAATTTACTTTTGATTTATTTACATATTTCGAAATTGTTTAATAATTTAATAATATTATATTATTCGAAATTATTAAAATATTATTATTTAATTATTTTCGGAATAAATTTAATTAATTATTAAATTCGAAAATTTTGTTAGGACCCTAAATTCTCAGAATTTCGTGCCCGCCGCTGTGTAGTCAGATTTTGAAATTGATGATTGGATATTATAAATTGAGTGTGGATTGTGAAAAGTATGGATTTTATTTAGAAAATTTCAAGTGTCGAGTTTGGCATTGAAATTGGATTGTTAATGGTTAATATCGTAATTGGATTATGTGAGTGAAATGTAAAGTATTCAGGATCGATATCGAATTGTCGTGTGCTAGTTGAAAGGCTCGGGTCAAAGTAGTGGCTAGGCCGACTGGATCCTTATTATTCTAGAAATGCCGTCAAAGAGAATGACGTGGCTTGGTCGCAGTGAGTGGCGAGACCGAATGGACCTTTATTCTTCTAGAAATGCCGTCAAGAGAATGACGTGGCTGGGTCGCATAGTGGCGAGACCGACCGGACCTTTATTCTTCTAGAAATGCCGTCAAAGAGAATGACGTGGCTTGGTCGCAGTAGTGGCGAGACCGACTGGACCTTTATTCTTTAGAGAATGACGTGGCTTGGTCGCAGTAGTGGCGAGACCGATTGGACCTTTATTCTTCTAGAAATGCGCCGACCCGCGAGTAGGCTATGCCCTTGTGTGGCAGTGAATAATAATTGGAATGCATGCTAAGTGCGATCGTGATTTATATGAAAGTGATGGCGTTCCAATTGTTTGAATTATTATTACTACTCGAGATTGTGTGATACAAATTGTGCTAACCTGCAGGAAGGAATTGAGGCGAGGTAAGTTCTTTGTGTGATGTGGCTAGGCCACCCTTGGGCGTATTTTCTTTCTAATAGGGGTTTAGGGGGTTGAACTTGCTGAGACGTTGTCTCAGTGGTTATTGAATAACCATTTCAGTCCCCGGTGGATGAGCGGCGATAGCTTTGGTTGGCCTTGAGGAGTTGGAGAGGTGAAGTCATAAGGATTGAGATCATGTACGACTTGTAGGTCGTATGATAACCTCTTTTAAGAGCCGTCTTTTGTAGACTATTGGCCGTAAACCTCTGTTTGTAATTCTGTTGAATTATGTTTAAGTGTTATGTTGTGATTTTGCTTTTTGCTTTTCTATCCCGTATTTTATTGTCAGGGGTTTTATAATACGTTCTGCTTGCGCATTAATAAATGAATGGGGTCGGCGACACTACTTGAGAATGTCGCATTTGCATGACCATGGTGGGATGTTGGCGCGCTCGAGGTTCGGGGCGTGACACATTCTCTAAGGCCCATATGCCAAGGTGACGGGTTAGGTAATTCCCACTCAAATGCTCAACTTATTCTCATCCAGTCACCGAACCACGTGCATTCTCTAAGGCAACCTCTTTGCCAAGGCGACACAGTCCGTCATCGAGCCACGTGCATTCTCTAAGGCCCATTTTCGCCAAGATGACTAGTTAGGAAATTCCTCTTTCCTAGCATAAATTCTCATACCCACTAATTCCACTCAATATTGCTCAATTAAATAAACAGAAAGCACCACTAAATTTAGCATGAAATTCCAGTCCACCGGACGTCCCGGGTGAATTTCTGAAAAATAAATAAATAAATATTAAAAAAATAATAATAAATTATCATAAATTCAACTTAGGCCCGTATTGCCTAATTGAAGCCCAAAATGGGTCACGAAAAATCCTGAGAGACATTCAATAAATAATAGAGCCTATCCTTAAGCTAATTACACTAACCACCTAACTAATATGCAATGCCATTAACTAATAATCACTAATCTACTATAATCTAACTACCTAATCCTACTTAATTAACATTAATAAACCCTTAAGCATAATTAGTCTACTAAGAGAGGATTAGTGAGATTACTCACTCGTTTTTCAATCCGCTTGGATTGAAACGTCGAGAATGTCGCGATGGATGTTTTTCTCCAAAGCGGGCCTTGGGTTTGGGGCTCGGAAACACCTCAAAACAACCTCAACACCTTACTAGAAACCCACTAAAATACTTGCTGTTCTTGGCTGGAAATGGAGAGAAAACAACTCAGTTTAGCAAAACAAGACCGGTGGAAGGCTTGGCGAGGCAATTGACGGCCGAACGGCGAAGAAACAGGTTGATTGGAGCTCCGACGAGTGGGTGGTTGGCAACCGGTGGCTCCCGGGGGTCTTGGGGATCTTATTGGGTGTTGGGATCGGCAAAGGAAGGGCTGGAATGGAAGAAAAATGAAGAAAAACGCGAAACAGTGCAGGCAGTCAGTAGACCGATGGATCGGCGAGTGGTGGACTCTAGCGGCTATACGGGACTAACGGTGGCTTCGTTCGGGGCGAGGTTGGGCTCGTTGGAACGGCTGTCTCTCCCGGTCATAGTGATGGGTGGCTCATTCGCTAATTCATCCGGGAAGTCCACTTTTAACTCGAATCTTCATCAAAGGTCACCTGAAGCAGAAACTGAAGAAGAAGAAAAATGGAGGAGAGAGAATGGTTGACGGTTTGGGGCTGAAGGAGGGAGAGAGAGAGTGATGGGAGAGCTGAGAGCACTCCTCATTAAGGCCATTCAATGGCACTTCAAGTCCCCATGCATGACCTCATCCTATTCTCTCTCTTCTCTTTTGCCTTTATCCACTAGCTTTAGGAACATTTTGGTCATTTCACCTTGCACAAATTACAAATATGACCTTGGGCTGAAATTGGTGGATGGGCCTAATGATTGGGCTTGGCTATGAATAGGAGTGGGCTTGGAAATTGATTGGGCTTGATTGGACTCAAAATTGGACCATGGGCTTTGAAAGATGAATAGTAGGTTTGGGCCCAATGGGCTCATTTGATTGTCTTAGGCCGACCATGGTGGCTATCCCACCTTGGGCCTAGGCCCACATTGACTTGGCCCGGCCCACGTCCTCTCGGGCTCGCTTTCTCGGTCTGAAAATTCTTTTTCCGAAAACTTGGCTTAATTGGCGCTGTCGACCGTTGAAGTAGCTTCACCCAAAGTTTGTCCCGAGCATTCCTGATAATTCAAAGCCCAATCCTAAATCTTCATGCCATGTTAATTTCGCATAATGCCATTTCAGGTACAATTCAGACTGACGGGCGGTTTTGAGGATTCCCACGTAACCGACTCGTGCCAAATCACGTTCAAGACTTCTCGACACATGGATGTCCTTGACTACATGAAATTACGGATGATAGATTCTTATTTCAAAGTACACGATCACTGAGGATTGACATAGGGTCATTTGCGGGTTCGATAACGGTAAACGGAATCACCTGTCGTTCCATTATGTTCTACCTGCAAATCAACTTCTAGTCATCCTTGCAATCAGCCTACCTATCTGCAGGATCGTCCTCACGCAAGTCTCACGGTCAAGTCGTTTTCCCAGGTCGAGTCCTTTAGTCGTACGAGTTCTGTCCTCATTAGCCTTTCCCCTCAAGGTCAGTATCTCAGGAGTGATCAATTCCGAGTCAGCCAACAATGCATTGACGAAATTCACATTTGGTCATACCTCAGAGGGCTCAAATTTCAGGATGTCACATAATCAGTGCTTTATAGTATGACAATTTTTTTTCTAATTAATTATTTATGAAGTGCCTCCTCAACATATAAACATATTAACGTGGAAATGAAAGGATGTTACAAATAAGTTAATGCGATAGAACTTGAGAAATAAATGAGAAACAATAAGGACAATAGAGATTTTTATAATTCAATCTGAGTATTAGTAACTACATCCACGAGAAAAGCTAACAACAAACAATCCATTATAATCAAAGACGCAAAGTTAATAATCTCTCATACTTCAGAGTATTTTCTACACCTAGATTTAAGCTCAATGGTCAGTGGAGTAGCTATGTTTTTATTATGGAGTTTCATTTTTTTTTTAAAGACAAATTACATAAGTATAATTTAAAATTGAAAACTTAAAATTACCCAATAATATAATATAAATGGGCCAGTAATATCTATTTAAGCCTAACATCTATATTTGTTCATCCATATAAAATTGAAACTTCATCATGGACTATTTTATGTGAGTCATTGTGGACTATTTTCTTCTTTGCAAAAAAGATTGATCGATATTTGATTTGTTCAATCTAATCCCTAATAATATGGCAATTAAAAAAATTTATTGAAGGTTGAAGGTCAAATGTGTGGCTCAGTCACTAACGGCGTTTTTAAGCGAATGACCAAAGCCTAATATTGACAAAGTTTCCTAAACCCTTCGGACCAAAAAAATAAAAAAAGAAAAAGAAAAAAGAAGGGGGTCTGGTAGACCTAACCTTTGTTAATTGTTGTTCTAGTGCGATTTGAACTAGTGTTTTTCTTTGCATCACATGGCATTACTATAACAAAGCAATTGATATGTTTAACACAACACATAATCAATGACCCCATCTGCTATTAGATCAGTGCTCGACTTATTAAAACCAATTTACTAAATTGGTATATACATCGGTTCAGACCAATAGCTCTTTACACAAGTGATTTATATTAAAGCATCAATAATAGCTTGACACATTGCTCTAGTAAACCAATTTTATAAAATCAGGCTTTTTTTTTTTTTTTTATGTAATTAGAGACTATCCTCTGGGGCACATGTTTAATGACCGATGAAGGAAGTCGAATCATTGAAAATTTCCCAAAAAACTCAAACTTTATTGTGCAGGTGTCAATTCATATATGAATTTTTCATTTTGACTCGTGTAATCCTAATTCTTTTGACAATTTTTCAATGTAATTCATTCGGCCAATTGAGACTGACAAATTGATAATGACATCAATTATTTTATGTGATAAGGTTGGCAAAATGAGACGTATGGCTTCTCAAAATGACTTAAAGAAATTCGACGGGCTGTTTGATATTTTAATTTTACTGTTAATGGTCTCAATCTTCACTCTTTTTTAAAAAACTTTTATTGTTTTGACTTTTTTATTCATTTTCCTGACTGTTCATCTCCTTCGGCCATGAGAGACCCTGAAACTCATCGGGCATGGCTTATCGAGTATGATGGTCGGTTTTCGGCTAGTTGGGTTTGGACGACCTGCGAAAGGAGATGATTGTGCCACCTTTTCTTTCGTTGGGCCTGTGGGTGGTCGGCTTCATTATGGCTTCTTCGAAGTCCATTTTTGGAGACCGTTTCTTGTCACAGAGGAGGGAGGAAGTGGGAAGGGGTCATGTCTCTCTTAAGCTTCACTAACGTATCCGAATCACGACGATTGAGTTCAAGGAGTATCAGTGAAGCTGCAATGATTCGAGGGTTGGGAGAAGAATCGGATTGTTTCGCAGATTGTTGCGGCCATGTTACTGTACACCAAAACGGAGAAGAAGACCTGAGTGTCGATGGAGAGAGGGACAGATGGTGCTGGATCTGCTGGTGAGAGAAGGCGATTTGATGATGTGAGACGATTGAGATTTTATTACTTTACTTGCGGAAAAAAATGGAACCAATTAGAGAGGAGATACAGAGGTTGCGGATATGGGCTTGGGCGGTCACGTAAGAAGAAGATGAACAGTGATGTCTTCTTGGCAATGAAGTGGAAATAGATGAGACATAAGGAAGAGGATCGATAATGGTGTGGAAAAGAAAAGAAAAAGCGAAAAGAAAAGGAGAAATTAAAGAAAAAAAGGTCAGACAATTATAAAAAATTACAAAATCACATCATTTCAGTTCATTTATTATCCGTCTGAATAACAGAGCAAACAAAGAGATAGTGAGGGAAGAGAGAAAGTAACCGACTATCATCGTACTTTGCATTCTTAAAGTAACCGACTATCATCGTACTTAGATTCTTAAAAATAAGCAGGATTAAACTCTTATTTAAACAATTGCTTAGCTTTCAACATATATCAAAGCAAAATTAAATGTACTATTTTCCACTTGATTTTACAACTACATATGATATATGATATTAGAGGATCGTTGCACATAATTTTGCCACATATAAACGCGTAGAAGGATTTCTCCTTTCTCTTCCTATTTTCTTTTTGGCCAACTATTTCCCTATTTATTTACTCGTTAGTTTATTTTACCTTCTTTCCGGCCACCACTACACGATGAGGTACAAAGAAGAGAAGCCCACTTAATGAGCTCCACATGTCTGCTTCCAAGAAGCCCTAGACTTTCTTTTGGGCCACGAACCAGGGCCTCAAGCCCATAATTATGAGGCCCAATTCTTAATTAGATGATCATAACCATCCCTCTTTCTCCCAAATTGCATGATTACCAAGGTTGGTGGCTGGGTGAGCTCGGCCTTGTTGGATTTGGGCGAGCCCGACAAGGCCGAGGGCTGCCGGTGGCAAGGCGAGGCCGGGCCTCGCTGTGCCACCGCTAGGCGACGCCCGATCTGGCGATGGCTCGACGAGGTCGAGTGTCACTAGTAGTGTTCCTCATAACAGAAATAGTTTTTTCTATTTTTGTTCCCGGGAATAATTTTTGAACAGAAACATTACTAAACACGCTTTTACTGACCATTAAAGAGAGTCGACAATTTTTCAATGGGATCGATTTTTCTCGTCGATGGCGTGCGCAGCCATTGCCCTCTCCACATTTGTTGACATGACTCCTTTAGATTATATTAATACTTGCGATGATTGTTTTCTTTTTATACATTTCAAGGCTAGAGACTAGTCGTCGTGGAAGCGCGTTTTGACTCTCTCCGTTTTGTTAGCATTAAATCGTTCCGCGATTGATCGCAAGATGTTCAAGAATAAAAAATCCTCGATCAAAGCGTAAAAAAGCTGTGCAGAGAGTCCCTGAATTCAAGAGCAATCTTGAAACCTCAACGAGGATGGAACTTCACAGCTTAGCAGATGTCATAAGTTTCAAGACCAGGAAGCTTCAGTCCCTCTTCGTCTTGGTCCTCTCTCTAGCCATTGCTTGCACTGCTTCGGCGTCCTCTCAGGGCATCAATTTCATCTTCGAGAATTTTGGCGATGGTAGCATTGATTACCATGTCAGCACCAAAACGACGTTGTTTTAGTATTGTCTAGCCATTCAACGTGCAAAACGACACCGTTTTGGACTTATTTCGTCGGAAAATCGCCACGTCAGCATTTTGGCCGGATTTTTACCTGGAGTAAGACTTAAGTGATCCATTTTGCTTCGATTTTTGCATTTAAGTGTTACTTTCCTAACTTTTTGGCACTTAAGTGTCTCTCCGTGCCAGGTTTTGGCACTTGAGCTATACTTCTCCCTAAGGATAAGTGTATTTGAAAATTTAAAAGTTGTCATAAAAAAGTAACTGAATTATAAAAATTTCAAAAATTACAATTAAATCCTAAAACTTTTACGAAAGTGCATTGAAGTTCTAAAATTTTAAAAAGTACAATCAAATCATAATATTTGTTAAATTAATCTAATTAAATTCTTTTATTGATTACACTTTTTAAAAGTTTAGAAATCGATTGCACTTTCATAATAAGTTTTAGAGATTCATTATACTTTTTAAAAATTTTACTCAAAATTCTAAGATTTTTAATGTTCTTATTCCTATCTTCCACGTGGAACGAGGTTCTCTTCTTTTGACAAAATTCGACATCTCCGCGCCTAAATGGAGGGACACGATCAGCCCATTTGCTGCATCTGATGCAAGTCATGTTTAGATGGTCAATGGACAAAGCCCCGGGACAACTGGCGGTCTTGCAAGGGCGGTCGATCTTGACCGAATACGAAAAGGCTAAAAAGTCTCATAAACCTAACCCTTTTGTCTTGTTGTTTAAGTACAATGAACCCGTGTTTTTCTCTGCATTATAGAACATCTACTATAACAAACAGTTTTCGATCCCATTTTCCGAAAGTCACAATCATCTCACGTTTGACAAATGCAAAATCAATGACTTTGTTTGATAATTGAGCAGCTCTAGACTTCATAAATATGGTTTACATAATGCACTTATAAGAGATGTGTCCAATTATAAGTGACTCTTCACACAAGTCAGTTATATTTAAGTGTGAATAGCAGCTTGAGACATTAGTCTTATAAACCAATTTAAACTCAATAAGTCTTGACATTTCGGAGGAACAAAAAAAGTGCAGCATTTTGATTTAATATCCTCTAGAACTCATGTTTAATGACCCAAAGGAAGTCAGACATATTTGGACGGGATTGATTTTTCTCGTTGGTGGCGTGTAGCCATCGCTTCGCAATCGAAATTTCTCCCAATTGAAGCTGCAATGATTCGAGGGTTGGGAGAAGAATCGGATTGTTTTGCAGATTGTTGCGGTCATGTTACCAAACACCGAAACGTAGAAGACCACCTGAGTGTCGATGGAGAGGGAGAGATGGTGCTGGTGAGAGAAGGCGATTTGATGATGTGAGACGATTGAGATTTTATTACTTTGTTTGCAGAAAAAAATGGAACCAATTAGAGAGGAGATACAGAGGTTGCGGATATGGGCGAGGGCGGTCACGGAAAAGAAAAGAAAAGCGAAAAGAAAAGGAGAAATTAAAGAAAAAAGGTCAGAAAATTATAAAAAAAATTACAAAATCACATCATTTTAGTTCATTTATTATCCGCTTGAATAACAGAGCAAACGAAGAGATAGTGAAGGAAGAGAGAAAATAACCGACAAACTATCATCATACTTTGGATTCTTAAAGTATCTGACTGACTATCATCGTACTTTAGATTCTTAAAAATAAGTAGGATTAAACTCTTATTTAAGCAATCGCTTAGCTTTCAACATATACCAAAGTAAAATCAAGTGTAACATTTTCCACTTGATTTTACAACTACATATGATATATGATATTAGAGGATCGTTGCACATAATTCTGCCACATATAGACGCTTAGAAGGATTTCTCCTTTCTCTTTCTATTTGGCCAACTATTTCCCTATTTATTCACTCGTTAATTTATTTTACCTTCTTTCCAGCCACCACATGACTGCTTCCAAAAAGCCCTAGACTTTCTTTTGGGCCACAAACCTGGGCCTCGAGCCCATAATTATGAGGCCCAATTCTTAATTAGATGATCACAACCATCCCTCTTTCTCCCAAATTGCATGATTACCAAGATCACGCTTAAGAGAAAACATTCTAATTTTCTTTATAAAAAATTTAAAATAGTCAATCGATCCATATCCCTCAGTGGATCATACAATTAAATCAAAGATGCATAACCATCCACTTGGCTGCCCCTCACATGCAACATAAGCTTAATCTAATCGCACATCATGATCGAAATTTCTTTAATTACCTTGACACAATACACCACTTACAAAAAGTAATTAATTAATTAAATTAAATTAAACTAAGCCCTGGGAACAGAAATCTCGGTTGACTTTTCGGCACCGAAACACCCTAAGACTAGGGAACTAAAATCGTCGGGCCTGACCCTTTTTCTTTTTTCTTTTTTCTCCTCCTTTTTCCTTGTCGTCCACGTGGAGGACGCACTGCCCAAGTAAAAGCAGGAAACAGCAGAGTGGGACGCGTTTCAGGGCGCGGGGGGAAGATTTTCCCGGCTTTTCTTCTCCCCCGAGGGGCTTTTTCCAGCTTTTTGGGGACCGTTAGTGGGCCCCGCGTGAGGGGAAAAAGCAGATTTATGTGTGGGGTGCTGACAATGGCGAGAAGCCGTGCTTATCCCAAGAAATCTGTGATGATGACAAATTCTAAAATCACATCCATTCAAATCCTCTCTACCCATCTTTATATATAGAGGACTAAACAAGGTATGAAACTAGTCACACATATCCACAAGTCTTCTCCCCTTTCTATTTTTATCCCTCGCTTTGAATCTATGGCTAGTCGATCCTCTTCCTCTGCTTCATCTTCCTTGAGTGATAAGTCTGTCACCCTGTGGAGGGACTTACTCTTAAAACTGTTGTTGACTTTTGCTGTAATCTCTAAAGAGCCAAAGATTATTGAAGCCATTTGTCGCAACTCGGCCTTGCCACCGCCCACAAAGAAAATGGGGGGAAGAGATTAGTTTAGAGGTACTTAACCACGAAAGTTCCCTTACGGTCTCATCCATGAAGGCGTCATTATCTCGTTTTCCTGGCAAACCTCTTGTGAGTTCACTTAATCACGGTCATGATATCTTTCAAGCTTGTACCCCACGTGACAACGGAAGGTGGCGTGACCTTACCCTGATGTCGCGGCATGTCTTGATTGACGGTTTTAAGATCGAAAGGAAACTGGACATTGTTGACATCTAAATTTTCGCGATCCGATTGTTTATTTATTGTATATAAAATTGAAAGTAATTTTATCCCTGAAAAATATTAATTACATAGATTCGGGTGCATTTATTTTTAATTTACATTTTTTGCATTTTATTGGATCGGTGGTGAATGGATTCAAATTAATAGTTCTAAGCTTTAAATTGACAAATTGGACTAAGCCTCGAAAAGAGCAAATTGGTCTAACCTTCATTTGAAAAAATCCTATTGCAATTTTTGAAAAAATCAATAGAGAATATTCATTTTTGCAAAGGAAATCAAGAAGAGGTGTGGAAAATAAAAAGTGATATTACGTGTGGAAAAGAAATCTTCGCGGATGTTGATTTGAAAAGGAAATTAAAATCATAATTTTTGGCCTATAAAAGGTTACTCGTGTAGGGTTTCGAAGGGGCACACATATTGATACGTTCGGCCATATAAGGGGTTTTTTCATTGTCGAAAAAAAAGAATAGAAAAAGTAAAAAAATAAAAAGTGAGAATGAGAAGAAAAGGGAAGAGAGTGGACGTGTGTAGGGGAGCAGAGGAAACGGGAAGGAAGCGACCGGTTAAGCGAGGGAAAGAAAAAGGAAAAGAAAAAAGAAAAAAAAAAGGCTACAGTGTCGTTTTCCTCGCGAGGAAGCCCTCGACCGTGCTAGCCCAGGTCGCGCCGGTTGCTGCCTCGGCACCGTGACGCCTGTCTTCCCCTGCGCTCGCGCCACCATTGCCATTCTGCCAGTCGTCCGAAGCTCCGCCTCGCCGGTTGCCATCTATGAAGCCCGCGAAGCCGTCTTTGCTCCCGAATCGCCGCGCCTTAGCCAATCTCCCTCGCCAACGCTTGCTGAAGCCGCACCTCTGCCGCCCGCTGCCGCCCTGCCATGCCACCGCGCGCTGATCCACGAGTCATCGATGACTTAGCGCCCAACCTCGCCCTTGCTCAGCCCGCACTACCCTGCGAAGCCACTGCCGCCTCGCCCCATCTCCGAGCGATCCACCGCACCAGTAATGACGCCCCTGCTTCTACTCTGCTCCGTCTCGCCAGAAGCTGCACCGCTACGCGACTCGACATCAACAACGCCGTGTGACGCCGTGCGACCCCTCGCCTGCGCTGCCCTCTCTACGAAGCCGCCGCTACCCTTCCTCTGGCTGTGATCCGCTCAGCCGACGCCTCGCTTGCTTGTCGCTCCACTGGCCGCCGCATCGCATCCGCAGATCCGGATCCGAGCGGATCACGCCCTTCGACTCGACGCCCCGTAGCGCCTCTGTCCGTGGATCGCCGGCGTCCGACGCTCCTCCTCCGAGCAATGCCAGCAGCTCGAGATCCCGTGACCCGCTTGTTGCTTCGGCCCGCACCGCACCTCGCTCCACCTTCCTCGCTAGCCATCGGATCCCTCGCCGTCCGACGACGGCAACCGGCGGTGACCAGCCACCCCTGCCAAGTTGTGGGTAAAAAAGGCGAGGAAGAGAAAAAAAAAGAAGAAGCAAATTAGGTAGTTTTTCTTTCTATTTACTTTTATTTTGTTATTTATTTATTTATTCTTATTTTACTTTTTTTTTAGTATAATTATTCCTTAAAGTAAGATTGAAGCTCTTGACATGAAATTGCCTTTGAAATTTGGGATTGACAGTTTGCACCGAAATCCGACTCGCAATTGCAATTGTTTAAAAAATTGACAATCCGATCTCACGCGTAAGATTCGATTCACGATTTTATTTAAAATTGACTAACTCTATCTTATGCACGAGATATGGTTCGTCAATTTTTTAGATATCAATCTTAAGCGCTCGATGTGTGGTTTAAGTTGATTTTGCTTTCATAAATAAAAAAATCCAAAAAATGTGAGTTAAATTAAGTTTCTTTCCTGTTTTAGGGTTATCTTGCATGTTTAGGGTAGGAAATTTATTATTTCGAATTTTTAAAAATAAAAAATACCAAAAACATAAATTTAGGATGTTAGATTTTCGTTTTCGGTGAATTCAATTGCATATTTAATTATTTGGTCGATAGCAAGTTCTTCAACAAAAAAAAGTGCTTAGCCATGGTTTCGTTTTTAATATTATCCATTCCATGCGCTTGACAGGTGAATCCCGAGCTGAGAAGATCTCTTCTCATCATGTCTACAGAACCAGAAATCCTCGAAGCACCAGTTTCTCTTGCTCCCTCATCTTTATCTTCAACACCTCCAGAATTTCGTGTTTCTAATGCTTCTAAGATAGATTATCTTTATGAAGTCTCTCTTAGCGATGAAACCAAGATTTCTGAAACCCAGCTCCCCCTCATGAACCCTTATTCTGCTTTTGCCAAACCAAACTCATCATTTTCACCCATCCGCTCCATCCGCCAGCTCATTCACCAAACCCCAAAGCAAGTAAAGGAGTACTTTGTTACTCTCCAGATCCCTCCTGAATTTCCCAGACAATGGGCTCAACAGGGATATACCCATGTCCATTATAGAGCTGTTCGTCTTGCTCTCACTTTCCATGGTCGTAAAGGTTTGCCAGTCGTGGCAAGAATTGCGTTGTTAGATACCAGATTTTTACAATACCAGCATGCTTGCATTGGTACTGTTCAAACTACTTTGAATGCAGGAACAGTCTTTGTTACTCTATATCCAAACTTCAACATCGCCCTTTCAGACCCCCAGTTACTTTCTTTTTTGAAAGTCCAAGTCCAGCTCACTGGAGCCCTTCAAACTGCTAACTATGTAGCAGTAACACTACATTACCAGATGGTTTATCGAGTGCAGAACCATGCACTTGACCTCAACTTCAACAATGGTAATGAAGATGCTTTGTTTATCTCCATGTAGAATGACCAAGCATCATGTATCCATGTTCCTAGACAAATTCCGAAGGATACATTGGCCAAGCTCCTTCCGGAGACTTGGATTACCAACTACGAAAAGCTACATGAGCACAACAAGCCTTTCCAGTCTACGAACTCAGAGTTTGTACGAAAAAAAGATGGAACTGTTTCCATCAAATTTGGCAAAGAAAAAGAAGAAAGTCCTTCTATCTTCCAAACCCTCTTCATGATTGAACCATGTGTTCCTCAATCTATTTCGAGCAGATCCCAAAAAACACGTTCGGCACTTCGATGGTGATGGACATCCTGTTCATTACTATAAAGATGACTATGGTCATTGTTTTTGGGATCCCTTTTGTCAATGTTCTCATTGTACAAATTCCCCTGACGAGGTAGATCCTTTTGCAAAATCTCCACCTCGACGGAAAAGGCCAAAGGATAAGATGTACCAAAGGTACTTAGACGGAGATTCCTCCGTTAATACTCTCGGTGAATGTGACAAATACCAATTCATGGTTTCTTATGCACCACCTCCACCACCAGAGTCCAGTACTACATCCCAAGCCTTACCAGATCCACCAAAGACACCACCACCATCTTCTCCCCAGAAGAAGCAAGCCCTCTCTCCATTTTATAAGCCAATACTCAAATGGGCTAAAAAACACTCTTACCCCCTTGAAGTTTCGAAAGAAGCACCATCCACTTCTTCTATCGCCATGTTCCAAGATACTGACTTTCCTCCTCTTGTTAAGAAAGGTTCTAAACTCTCGTTTCCTGCTTCAGAAGAGTTTATTGATCCACATGGCAGATACCACCATGTTCCCAAGATTCCTACTCCCACTGATGTGGATGAACATGGAAGACAAAGAAAGACTCCTGCTGCTGAAGCTGTTCTAAACTGGCAATCAGAGACTTTGTTGGCACAAAACAATGCCTTCAAGGCAATTGATTCCAAAATTGGAAATGTGCAACAAGATCTCCGAAGATATGATGAAAGTACCAAAAGATACTTTCGGAGTTCCAGAAAAGGCTTCATGCCTTGGAATCAGGACAACATCTTGGGTATCATTATCTTGAAAGTCCAAAGCCAGAAATAGAAAAGCTCAAGAAGCAAATCCAACTTCTTGAAGAAGGAGATTCGACCTTTTGACCCATTAACACCTCTGTTAGAATCGGGCATTTACCCCCACATCCACGAGACGTCTATTTTTGCCACCATCCCGGAAGATCCCTATAGAAGAGAACCGGATATGGCGGAAATATGAAATCGCCTTAAGGCCCCGCGAGGAAGGAAAAGGGGAAAGAAAAATACCGCCTACGAGAATCAAGTTCCATTGTTATAAAGAAAGACCAGATCAAATGATGTTATCAAATCCATTAGAATCTTTTCTAAAGGATTTAGGTACTTTAGGAGCCCCGATCTTGTCGTCCCAGAAAAACAGATTCTGCTTCCAGTTGAGCAAACTTCTCCTAAAACTAAATCAGATTCAGTATCCCTCTCCTGCTCTTCATCCTCCTCGATTCCTACAGATGATTCCCTCCCCATTGTGCCAGTAACTTCATCGATATTCATGGCTGACTCCCCAGATGATGAAATGGAATCTAACTATTCTGATCTAGAAAATGGGCAGACAAGCAATCCTACTAGGAACAATCCTACTAGGCATGTGTCCATGGCATCAAAACAATTCTTCACCATCGATGATATTCCTTATCCAAAATGGCCAAAAAGACTTAAAGAATTTCATACTTGGTTGAATACCCAGTCCATTACCAACCATGATATGAATGATGTCCTTTATAACTTTGTTACAAGGTTCACAGGAAGCCTCAAACTCTGGTGGCAATCAATTTCAGAACAAGACCAGATTTTGTTTCTAATGTCGCCAAATTTCAGCCATGCCATCACTCTCTTATACCATGTCTTTGTGGGAAAACCCACTGATCTCATAGAGATAAAAAGAAGAGAGTTTTTCGAGAGAAGATGTTGCTCCCTCCAGAAGAAGCATCTTGATAAGCATTATCGAATAATGCTTCAGCTCTTTTATCAAGTCGGCGCAGATCCAAATCTGAAGCATGTTTTCCTCACTTCCATCCCGAAGGAACTATCCCAGATGGTTGAAAGATCGTTCTTTGGAAAACAAAGGAGAGTATAAGATGTTCCCTTGGGAGAAATACAGCAAGAAGTCCATCTATGCTTAGAAGAATTATGCTTAAAACGCCAGATGGTCCGAACATACATCACAGATGACAAACGCCTTGAATCAGCTTGCTCTCGACAGAAGCTGAAAATCAAATGCTCCAAGCAAGACTGCGATGGTACTTGTGGTAAGTACTCTCGGAAAAAGAAACATTACAAGAAGTTTTGGATAAATAAATCCAAACATGGTTCCAAGCATTTCCGGAAGAAGAAGAAATGGTGATACCTACGCAAAGGAAGGATCGCACAAGCCACAAAAATCAAACCGTTGCTACATACGCACCCGGAAAGGACATTTTGCAAAAAATTGTCCTCAAGCGAAAAAATGTCAGAATCATCTAATTCATCAAATTGAGAAGGAAACATGTGTTTCTCTTGAAAATGATGATATTGAATCTCTATTCTCTGCTGATGAAGAACCATCTGAACAAACCCTTTGTGCCATTCCCTCTTACCAAACTTCCGGTGAGGCGGAGTCGGACTCGGAGAATCGAAGATATTTTTCACATATCACCCACATCTTCAGAACCAAATCTTGACATATTTTCAAGTCAAACTCACTGTCCCCATTTTCCTGTAAAAATTCTCACCTCAAAGTTTGCCAAACCTATCAATGTCATTACTCTCATTGATACCGGAGCAAGCTGTTCCATCTTAGATACTAAAGTTCTACCTGAAGAATATTGGACTCCCCATGTCCGATATTTCAACTCAGCCTCAGGAGATACTTTCTCCATAAATGTCAGGACCACTCCCGTAACTATCCAGTTCTTTCCTCAGTGTTCCATAAATGCAAAAATCTTTGGATCAAATCTCCCAAATAAAGATTTGATAATTGGGTGGGATATCATGACTCAAATCTCTCAGCTTCGCATTATTCCTAGAAAAGGTCTTAGATACAAAGATCAATTCTCTGAGTTCGTCAATATTCAGAGACTCTTTTCCATACGAGATGAGTCTACTAGATCCAATTATGCAAAATTTGTTAGAATCTTGTTCGAGAATCCCATGCGGAGAATTCGCTCAAAAGTGTTCCCATCCTTTATGGAAAAATCCAGAATTCTTTGTTTGCCTTCCTTTCAAGAAAAATGAAGACATAAACCCCACCAAGGCGAGCCACATGGGAATGAAACCAGAACATCTGGTTTTAGCTCAAAGGAATGCTCGGAACTATTGCAACAAGGCCTTATTGAAATCTCCGATTCACAATGGGCTTGTGAAGCCTTTTATGTCAATAAGCGCGCCGAGCAAAACAGAGGAAAAATGAGACTGGTAAATCAACTATCAACCTCTCAATCTTTTTCTCCAGGATGATAAGTTCCCTTTACCATCAAGAGATTCTCTCTTTATTGGTCTAACCAAGGCCCACATCTATTCCAAATTCGACCTCAAAGCCGGATTTTGGCAACTGGGCATCCATCCTAAAGACAGATCCAAAACAGGATTCTGTATCCCTAACCAACACTTCTAGTGGAAAGTTCTTCCTTTTGGATTAAAGGTAGCACCATCCCTTTTCCAAAAGGCCATGTGCCGCATTTTCCGACCAATCTTATCAAGTGCAGCAGTATACATTGACGACATTCTGCTCTACAGTCCTGATGAGCAGTCACACTGTCAACTCCTTGAGCAATTTGCAGAAATCGTGAAGAAAAACGGTATCATGCTTTCTCAAAGAAAGATGAATATTACCCAGACAGAAATCGAATTCCTTGGTATGCACCTTAACAAAGGTACATATTATCCAGGGCCACATATCGCTCAAGAATTATTGAAGTTTCCTCAAGATAACTTCACAACAAAGCAAGTTCAGCAATTTCTTGGGATAATTAATTATCTTAGGGTTTTTGTCCCAAACATTGCAAAGCTTCTGATTCCTCTGCAATCCATGCTAAAGAAGAATGCCCCACCCTAGGGAAAAGCTCAGACCAAAGCAGTCGCTGAACTTAAGGAGATTATGCAGAATCTCCCACCATTACAAATACCATCAACAGGCAAAATGATTCTCCAAATTGACGCCAGTGATGAATACTAGGTAGCTATTCTTTTTGAAGAAATTGATGGGAAGAGACTCCTCTGTGCTCATAAAAGTGGAAAGTTTTCCCAAGCTGAAATGCATTACCATTCCACTTTCAAAGAAATCTTAGCAGTAAAAAATGGAATCAAAAAGTTTGAGTTTCATCTCATCGGCCACCACTTCCTGGTGGAATTAGACATGGCATCTTTTCCTCAGATGACCAAGTTTAAACAGAAACAGATTCCAAATTCCTAACCGCTTCGATGGGCTGAATGGTTTTCAAAAATACTCCTTTGAAACTAAGCATATTCCTGGAAAGAAGAATGTACTTGCTGACTTCTTATCAAGGCCAAAAGCATCAGCCGAGATCAATATGTACATCAAGAGACCTGCTTTCCATATGCTCAATCATGGAGTGATACAAAATTGAGAACATCAAAGATTCACAAAGCTGGAAATACCCCCAGGAGATTATTCAGCAAATCTAGAACAATAGTCTTGCTAAGAACCTGGAGAACCTCATGTGGCAAAGCCACATAGACCTATTCAGATTCAACGGAGGTTCGATTCTTTATCCTTTTGGGTTAAATATGAATTATCCATTCATTCATCCTCTTATCTGGAAGGAAGATGATTTCCCTGAACAACTCAAAAAGTTATTATGGTATTTAACCAATAAGTACCTAATAGCTTTTGAAATTCCAACCAGAAGATTCATTGCCAACCTCACAAGGATATTCTGCTCGAAGAAATATCGAAAAAGAATGTGATAGAAATCTTTTAGATTTTCTAAATGGGTTCTATCATCCTACATATTGGAAACAAGACTTGGAAAAAGAATTGAGATCCATGACGCCGAATCCTGAGGTCCACACCATCCTGTTTTTCCGACGTCCATGGAATTTTTGCAGAAATAATGGTAGTATTCTGGATGCACCACTAGAAATAGGAACCACATCCTATAAACCTAACCTAAACAACCGAGAAGCCCGGATTTACAAATCTTATCCTAGATCTGTTCGACTTTGTGAACATGAATATCGAGAACTCCAGAGAATCCTATGCCAAGAAAACAAGACCATTCCCGAAGATGTTTGGAATAATGTACCCACTACGTGGGATCATTATGACCTAGCACCAGAAGCTAAGGAAGCACTCGGACAATACGGACAAGCCACATCGTCCCAAGAGCCAGAAATGACAAGCGAAGATGACATTGTCCAATCCACCCAGGATCCCTATGCACGCTTTGGAGGACCTCTGTCCCAGGATCCCTACGAACAATTCCAAAGCATGGACACATTTTTATATGCATAGCCATCCAACTAGCCTCAGCCAAGAATTCCTGACCCTCAAGAAGATGGAAATACAAACTGGGCCGAAGAAGAAGCATCACATTGGGCTCATGAACAAGCATCCTCATCACGAAGGCTGAATCAAATCCTCTCACCTGAAGACCTTGAAGCCCTTGAACAAAAATATGAGGCACATCTCCTAGAAGATGGCTCAGATGACTCAGTTTGTAGCTACAATGCTCGTGACGGACGAGACCGTTGAGTCCGTACAATTCCACTGTAGCAAATCAATGTTCACTTTTACTGTAGCACTAGGCTAGGGAAGGTACTGTTCACAGTACAGTTACTGTTCATAGTGTGCGAATAATTCCCTCCCGAAAGTTTTTCGGTGCCTCTGTTTGTATCTGGACCAGTGAGCTAGGTCCCTGTGTGTGTCCTTGTGACCTCTTATTGCCTATATAAGGCAAAGAGTGTGTATTGTTTTGGGCAGAGTCCCCTAAAGTAAAGTGTGTGCTTTGTGAAAATCTCTCCATGGCTTTCTAATTTCCTCTTCTTCTCCAGCCTGGTAGGATCCTTCAAGAAATGCAGCTTGGGTAGGTTAGAAACGTTTCCATCCTGGCATCTCTGAGTGTCTCTAGGCTCTGAACTAAAGGGTGAGTGGTTTTTCTAAAAGGCTGTCCCTAAAGGGCTTGAACGGGGTTGTTCGCCCACTGTGGGATGCATACCTGTAGGAAATTTACTCTCCTTCCCTAGATCTAAGTCTAGGTCCATTCATGGTATCAGAGCGCCTATATGTGTAGGTTAAGTAGTACTGACACGCGACATTATATGACACGACACGTCACGACACGTCAACACGTCATTTCTCAAAAATAGAAGATTCCGACACGTTAGGACATGTTGTATATTAAATGAATATTTTTATTTTTAATTAATTTGATTTTCAAATTCATAAATAAATAATTAATTAAAAAAAGAGCCTATAATGAATTTACGCTAATAATATTAATAAATTAATTTATTGGAAATTTGAAAGACATATTCATAATTAATGCGTATCCATGTTTGGAAACATGTTTTTAACTTTAACAAAAGTTATTAATGAAATTAATGACTAATAAGAACTTAGAATCAATTTATTTAAATATATCCATGATCTTCTACGACCAAAATTTATCATTATTCAAAATTTAGTATTTTTATTTTTCGAAATTATTTTTTAATCTCAATTATTTATTTTTCCGATTAAAAAAAAAGTCTCCATTGGGGTCCACCCCACTCCCTTCTTTCCCTTGTCCATTTCCCCCACCCCAAAATTTATTTCACTTTTCGCTCCCCCCACCACTTGACACAGGTTGTCACTTCCCCTTCCCCCAAAATTAAAAGTTACGCCATGAGAGTCCCCTTTTTTTTTTTTTTTTTTTATTATTTCTGAGTTTCTTTATCAAAAACCCTAACCAGCACCCTCCTTTTCCTCCTCCTCGCTGGCTTGATGCACAACCCCATTCCTCTCCTCTTCCTCTCAATCCTTCTCCTCCTCCTCACCGCACGACCCCCTTCCTCTCCACACAACCCCCTTCCTCTCCTCTTCCTCTCGATCTCTGCTTGCTCTCAGTCCTCATCACAATCGTTTACCGCCTCGCCTTCGGCCCTTTCTCCCTCGCAGCTGCAACCTTATCGCCAATTCATCGCAACATCACAGTGGTGGCCCTCGCCTCAGTCTATGCTCTTTCTCTAGCAGTCTCTCGCTGTCGCTTGTGGCCTCATCTTTTCTCTCTCGCCCTCGTCTCCACCCTCCATCGTTTTTTGGACACGCGTGTTGAAACCTGTCAAGAAAAGTTGACCGTGTGTCCGAGCGTGAGCGTGTCGACGTATCCAACACGGTCCAACACGAAAGCACGGGCAACATGTTCGTGCTTGTGTAGGTAACGACATCAAGGCACAAAAAAGCTGTGTTAACTCCTCAGTCTTTCCTCAACGAGAATGGAACTTCACAGCTCAGATATCATTAATTTCAAGACCAGAGAGCTTCAATCACTCTTAGTCTTGGTTCTCTCTCTAGCCTTTGCCTTCACTGCTTCGGCATCGTCATAGGGCATCAATTTCAGCTTCCAGACTTTCAACGATAGTATCATAAAACTTGAAGGCGATTCAAGTTATGATGGGAGCTTCATCCAACTTACGAAGTCCAGCAATCAACGCGAGATGCTCGATTGGAGCGTGGGGTGGGCCACGTACCACAAGCCTATGCGCCTTTGGGATAAGGCGACCGAGAACGTGGCGGATTTCACCACCCATTTCACCTTTGTCATCAATTCGAGCCACAACCCGGTTTTTGCTGATGGATTGACCTTCTTTCTTGTGCCCGAAGGGTCTCGAATTCCAGCCAAATCGTCGGGAGGACGACTTGGTCTTGAAGATCTGAACCGCGGTCCGTCCAACTCTTCTATTTCATTTGTAGCCATTGAGTTTGACACTAGCTACAATCCCGAATTCGACCCGAATTGTACACAAGGTGCACATGTTGGTATAGACTTGAATAATCTCAATTCCACGAAGTCAAGCTGCGTCGATTGGTCCGAGGATAAAATCATGAATGGTGGGTGGATTAATGCTACAATAGCATACAATTCTAGCACGCAGAACTTGACCGTTCTCGTGATAGACGCTGATGCCACGAGTACCAACATAAATTCCTCCGCCATCTATTATAAAGTCAACATGGCAGAGTATTTGCCGAAGGAGTGGGTAAATTTCGGTTTCTCGGCTAGCACAGGTTTATATTTCGAGTTGCACACTATTGAGGCATGGGAATTCAGCTCTAACGTGCACGTGGCTGGAAAAAAGAGCAAGTCATGGCTGTGGACTATCTTAGGCTCAGGTTCTTTCCTATTGTTCATTCTTGTTGGAACCTTTATTTGGTTTCGTCACCGTTCGAAGAGCACGAGAACTGACATGAGTGGAGAAGAAGATCATCTAGCGATTGACGAAGAATTCAACCAAGTGTCAGGCCCCAAGAAATTCACCTACAATGAATTGGTCGAGGCGACTGGTAATTTCACAGTCGAACGGTTGCTTGGAGAAGGGGCCTTTGGTAAAGTATACGAGGGTTACTTGACCAGCGTGAATGCTAATGTTGCAATCAAGAAGATTAACCCAGGATCAAGACAAGGGATAAAGGAGTATGCTGCCGAAGTGATGACCATAAGCTGGCTACGACACAGAAACTTAGTCCAACTCATTGGATGGTGTCATGAGAAAAAGGAACTCCTCCTTATCTATGAGTTCATGTCTAATGGTAGTCTTGATTCTCATCTATTCAAAGAACGATCTTTCTTGCCGTGGGAGAAGCGATACAAAATCGTGCAAGACATAGCCTCGGCATTGCTCTACCTCCATGAAGAGTGGGAACAATGTGTTGTACACCGAGATATAAAGTCCAGCAATATCATGCTCGATTTTGATTTTAATGCTAAAGTAGGAGACTTCAGTTTGGCTAGGCTGGTTGATCATGCCAAAGGGTCACAAACGACGATGCTGGCTGGAACCATAGGCTACATGGCTCCTGAATGTGTTTACACGGGTAAAGCTAGCAAGGAATCATATGTCTATAGCTTTGGAGTCGTTCTATTAGAAATAATTTGTGGAAGAGAAGTCATCAAGCCAAAGGCCGAGGTAGGCCAAGTCAGGCTTGTGGATTGGGTTTGGGAGCTATATGGAGTGGAGAGGCTACTTGATGCAGCAGATCCAAAACTTGGTATCGATTTCGATGGGAAGCAACTAGAGTGCTTGATGGTTGTAGGGCTATGGTGCACTCATCCGGACCACACTGCCCGTCCTTCCATAAGAGAAGCATCAAACGTTCTCAACTTAAATGCTTCGGCACCCATTCTCCCATCAAAATTACCAGTCCCCATTGAATGGACCTAGACTTAGAACCAGGGAAGGAGAGTAAATTTCCTGCAGGTATGCATCCCACAGTGGGCGAACAACTCCCGTTCAAGCCCTTTAGGGACAGCCTTTTAGCAGAAAATCACTCAGCCATTTAGTTCAGAGCCTAGAGACACCCAAACATTCCAGGATGGAATCGTTTCTAACCTACCCAAGCTGCATTTCTTTGAGGATCCTACCAGGCTGGAGAATAAGAGAAACTTAGAAAGCCATGGAAAGGTTTTTCACAAAGCACACACTTTACTTCAAGGACTCTGCCCAACACAATACACCCTCCTCGTCTTTTATAGACGATTAGAGGTCACAAACCAACAAGGACCAAGCTCATGGGTCCGGATACAAACAAAGGCATCGGAAATTTCCGGGAGGGAATTATTCGCACACTATGAACAGTAACTGTATTGTGAATAGTACCTTCCCTAGCCTAGTGCTACAGTAAAAGTGAACAGTGACTTGCTACAATGAAAATGTAAGGACTCAACGGTCTCGTCCATCACGAGCATTGTAGCTACAAACTGAGTCATCTGAGCTGTCTTCTAGGAGATGTGCCTCATATTTCTGTTCAAGGGCTTCAAGGTCTTTAGGTGAAAGGATTTGGTTCAGCCTTCGTGATGAGGATGCTTGTTCATGAGCCTAATGTGATGCTTCTTCTTTAGCCCAGTTTGTATTTTCATTTTCTTGAGTGTCGGCAGGAATTCTTGGCTGAGACCAGTTGGATGGCTGTGCATAGAAAGATGTGTTCATGCTTTGGAATGAGGACGAAGGTCTCTGTTCGTAGGGATCCTAGGACAGAGGGCCTCCAAAGCGTGCATAGGGGTTGTGGGTGGATTGGATAATGTCATCTTCGCTTGTCATTTCATGCTCTTGGGACGATGTAGCTTGTCTGTATTGTTCGAGTGCTTCCTTAGCTTCTGGTGCTAGGTCATAATGATCCCACGTAGGGGTACATTATTCCAAAAATTTTCGGGAATTGTTTTGTTTCCCTGGCACAGGATTCTCTGGAGTTCTTGGTATTCGTTTTCACAAAATCTGACAGATCTTGGATAAGATTTGTGAATCTGTGCTTCTCGGCTGTCCAAGTGAGGTTTATAGGATGTGATTCCTATTTCCTGTGGGGCATTAATGATTCTTCTATTGTTTGTGAAAAAATGCCATGGTTGTCTGAAAAACAGGATGGTATGGACTTCAGGACTTGGTGTCATGGTTCTCAATTCCCTTTCCAAGAGTTGTTTCCAGTAAGTAGGAGAATGGAACCAGTTAAGAAAGTCTAAGAGATTCTTATCACTTTCTCTTTCAACATTTCTTCCAAGTAAGAATATCTTGGTGAGGTTGGCAATGAACCTTCTGGTTGGAATTTCAATGGCTATCAAGTACTTATTGGTTAAGTACCACAATAGCGTCTTGAGCTGTTCATGGAAATCATCTTCCTTCCAAATAAGAGGATGAATGAATGGATAATTCATATTTAACCCAAAAGGATAAAGAATCGAACCTCCATTGAATCTGAATAGGTCTGTGTGGCTTTGCCACATGAGATTCTCCAAGTTCTCAGCAAGGCTGTCATTCTGGATTTGCTAAATAATCTCCTGGGGATATTTCCAGCTTTGCAAATCTTTGATCTTCTCAATCTTGTATTTTACTCCATGATTAAGCATATGGAAAGCAGGCCTTTTGATGTACATGTTGATTTCGGCTGATGCTTTTGGCCTTGATAAGAAGTCAGCAAGCACATTCTTCTTTCCAGGAATATGTTTGGTTTCAAATGAGTATTTTGAGAACCATTCAGCCCATCGAAGCAGTTGGGAATTTGGAATCTGCTTCTGTTTAAACTTGGTCATATGAGGGAATGATGCCATGTCTAATTCTACCAGGAAGTGATGGCCGATGAAATGAAACTCAAACTTTTTTATTCCATTTTCTATTGCTAAGATTTCTTTGAAAGTGGAATGGTAATGCATTTTAGCTGGAGAAAACTTTCCACTTTTATGAGCACAAAGGTGTCTCTTACCATCAATTTCTTCGAACAGGATGGCTGCCCGGTATTCATCACGGCATCGTTTGAAGAATTCTTTTTCTGTTGATGGTATTTGCAATGGTGGGAGATTCCGCATAATCTCCTTAAGCTCAAAGAACTGCTTTAGTCCGGGTTTTTTCCCAAGGTGGGGATACTTCTTTAGCATGGATTGCAAAGGAATCAGAAGCTTTGCAATGTTTGGGACAAAATCCATGAGATAATTGATTATCCCAAGAAATTGCTGAACTTGTTTTGTAGTGAAGTTATCTTCAGAAAATTTCAATAATTCTTGAGCAATATGTGGCCTTGGGTAGTATGTACCTTTGTTGAGGTGCATACCAAGAAATTCAATCTCTGTTTGGGCAATATTCATTTTCCTTTGAGAAAGCATAATGCCATACTTTTTGACAATTTCTGCGAATTGCTCAAGGAGTTGGCAATGTGACTGCTCGTCAGGACTGTAGAGCAGAATATCATCAATGTATACGGCTGCACTTGATAAGATTGGTTGGAAAATACGACACATGACCTTTTGGAAAAGGGATGGTGCTACCTTTAAGCCAAAAGGAAGTACTTTCCACTGGAAGTGCTGGTTTGGGATACAGAATCCTGTCTTGGATTTTTCTTCAGGATGGATGCCCAATTGCCAAAATCCAGCTTTGAGGTCGAATTTGGAATAGATATAGGCCTTGGTTAGACTAGCAAAGAGAGAGTCTCTGGATGGTAAAGGAAATTTATCATCTTGGAGAAAAAGGTTGAGAGGTTGATAGTTGATTACCAATCTCATTTTTCCCCGTTTTGCTCGTAACGCTTATTGACGTAAAAGGCTTCACAGGCCCATTGAGAATCAGAAATTTCAATAAGGCATTGTTGCAATAATTCTGAGCATTCCCTTTGAGCTAAAGCCAAATGTTCTAGATTCATTCCCATGTGACTCGCCTTAGTTGGATTTATATCTTCATTCTTTTTAAAGGGAAGACGAACAAAGAACTCTGGATTTTTCCATAAAGGATGAGAACATTTCTGAGCAAATTCTGAATGGGATTCCGAACAAGATTCTAACAACTTTTGCATGATTGGATCTAATAGACTCATCGAATGGAAAGAGTCTCGAATATTGACGAACTCAGATAATTGGTCTTTATATCTAAGACCTTTTCCAGGAATGATACGGAGTTGAGAGATTTGAGTCATGATATCCCATCCAATTATCAGGTCTCTATTGGGGAGGCTTGATCCAAAGATTTTTGTGGTTATAGAACACTGCGGGAAGAATTGGACTGTTACGGGAGTGGTTCTAACATTTGTGGAGAAAGTATCTCCTGAGGCAGAATTGAAATATCGGATGTAAGGAGTCCAGAATTCTTCAAGAAGAACTTTAGTGTCCAATATTGAACAACTTGCTCCTGTGTCAATGAGGGCGATAACCATAATGGGTTTGGCAAACTTTGAAGTGAGGATTTTTATAGGGAAATGGGGACAGTGAGTTTGACTTGAAAATATGTCAAAGTTAAGTTCTGGAGATAAGGATGATATATGAAAAATATCTTCAGACTCTGAGTCTAACTCAGTCTCATTGGAAGTTTGGTAAGAAGGAATGACATAGAGAGTTTGTTCACATGGTTCTTCGTCAGCAGAAAATAAGGATTCAATGTCATCATTTTCAAGAGAAATGCCTGTTTCATTCTCAATGTGATGAATTAGACGATTCTGACCTTTTCTTGCTTGTGGACAATTTTTAGCAAAATGTCCTTTCTGGTTGCAGATGTAGCTACGGTTTGATTTCTTTTGGCTTGTGCGATCCTTCCTTTTGCGTAGGTATCGCCATTTCTTCTTTTTTCCGGAGATGCTTGGAACCATGTTTGAATTTGTTTATCCAAAACTTCTTGTAATGTTTCTTTTTCCGAGAGTTCTTACCACAAGTACCATCACAGTCTTGCTTGGAGCATTTGATTTTCAACTTCTGGCGAGAGCAAGCTGATTCAAGGCGTTTGTCATCGTGATGTATGTACGGACCATCTGGCGCTTTAAGCATAATTCTTCTAGGCACAGATGGACTTCTTGCTGTATTTCTCCCAAGGGGATATCTTGTACTCTCCTTTGTTTTCCAAAAAAGGATCTTTCAACCATCTGAGATAGTTCCTTAGGGATGGAAGTAAGGAGAACATGCTTTAAATTTGGATCTGCGCCAATTTGGTAAAAAAGCTTAAGCATCACTCGATAATGCTTATCAAGATGCTTCTTCTGGAGGGAGCAGCATTTTCTTTCGAAAAATTCTCTTCTTTTCATCTCTATGAGATCAGTGGGTTTTCCCACAAAGACATGATATAAGAGAGTGATGGCATGGCCGAAGTTTGGTGACATCAGGAAATGAATCCGGTCCTGTTCAGAAATTGATTGCCACCAGAGTTTGAGGCTGCCCGTGAACCTTGTAACAAAGTTGTAAAGGACATCATTCATATCATGGTTGGTGATGGACTGAGTATTCAACCAAGTATGAAAGTCTTCAAGTCTTTGTGGCCATTTATGATAAGGAATATTATCGATAGTGAAGAACTGTTTTGATGTTATGGACACATGCTGAGCAGAACTGTTTGTCTGAACATTTTCTGGCTTAGAATAGTTTGATTCCATTTCATCATTAGGAGGGTCAGCCATGAATATTGATGAAGTTACTGGTGCAATAGGGAGAGAATCAACTGTAGGAATGGAGAAAGATGAAGAAGAGGAAAGAGATACTGAATCTGATTCAGTCTTAGGAGTAGTGTGTTCAACTGGGAATAAGATCTGCTTTTCTGGGATAACAGGATCAGGTTGTTGAGTAGCAAGTTTAGGTTCCTGAGTACCCAAATCCTTTAGAAAGGATTCTAATGGGTTGGATAACATCATTTGTTCTGATCTTTCTCTTATGACAATCGAGCTTGATTCGTAGGGCGGCATTTTTTCTTTTCCTTTGTCCTTCCGGGGCCTTGAGGCAATTTCGTATTTCTGCCATGTCGGGTTCTCTTCGTATGGATCTTCTGGAATAGTGGCAAAAATAGATGTCTGTGGCGGTGGAGGTAAATACCCAGTTCTAACAGAAGGTGCCAATGGATCGAAAGGTCTAAACCTTCCTTCTTCAAGAAGTTGGATTTGCCTCTTGAGCTTTTCTATTTCTGGCTTTGGGCTTTCAAGATAATGATACCCAAGATGCTGTCCTGATTCCAAGGCATGAAGCCTTTTCTGGAACTCAGAAAGTATTTTTTTTTTTTTTGGTGCTTTCATCATACCTTCGGAGATCTTGTTGCACAGTTCCAATCTTGGAATCAATTGCTTTAAAGGCATTGTTTTGTGCTAACAGAGTCTCTGATTGCCAATTTAGAACAGCTTTAGCAGCAGGAGTCTTTCTCTGTCTCCCATGTTCGTCCACATCAGTGGGGGTTGGAATCTTAGGAACATGGCGGTATCGCCATGTGGATCAATAAATTCTTCTGAAGCCAGAAACGAGAGTTTAGAAGAACTTTCTCTGGCAAGAGGGGGAATGTCAATTTCCTGGAACATGGCGATGGAAGAAGTGGATGGTGCTTCTAGTGGAGTTTCAAGTGGGTAAGAGTGTTTCTTAGCCCATTTGAGGATTGGCTTATAAAATGGAGAGAGAGCTTGTTTCTTTTGAGGAGGAGATGGTGGGGTGATTTTGGTGGATCTGGTAAGGCTTGGGATGTAGCATTGTACTCTGGTGGTGGAGGTGGTGCATAGGAAACCATGAACTGGTATTTATCACATTCACCAAGAGTATCAACGGATGGATCTCCATTTAAGTACCTTTGGTACACCTTATCTTTTGGTTTTTTCCTTCGAGGTGGAGATTTTGCAAAAGGATCTACCTCGTCAGGGGATTTTGTACAATAGGAACATTGACAAAAAGGATCCCAAAAACAATGACCATAGTTGTCTTTATAGTAATGGACAGGATGTCCATCACCGTTGAAGTGTCTAACAAGCTTTTTGGGTCTCGGCTTGAAATTGATTGAGGAACACATGGTTCAATCATGAAGAGGGTGGAAGATAGAAGGACTTTCTTCCTTTTCCTTGCCAAATTTGATGGAAACAGTTCCATCTTTTTCCGTACGAACTCTGAGTCCGTAGACTAGAAAGGCTTGTTATGCTGGTGTAGCTTTTCGTAGTTGGTGATCTAGGTCTCTGGAAGGAGCTTGGCCAATGTATCCTTTGGGATCTGTCTGGGAACATGGATACATGATGCCTGGTCATTCTGCATAGAGATGAACAAAGCATCTTCATTACCATTGTTGAACTTGAGGTCAAGTGCGTGGTTCTGCACTCGATAAACCATCTGGTAATGTAGAGTTGCAGCTACAGAGTCAGTAGTTTGAGGGGCTTCGGTGAGCTAGACTTAGACTTTCAGAAAAGAGAGTAACTAGGGGTCTGAAAGAGCGATGTTGAAGTTTGGATACAGAGTCACAAAGACTGTTCCAGCATTCAAAGTTGTTTGGACAAGTACCAATATAAGCATGCTGGTATTGTAAAACCTCGGTATCCAACAATGCTATTCTTGCCACAACCGGCAAACCTTACGACCATGAAAGGTAAGAGCAAGACGAACAGCTCCATAATGGACATGAGTGTATCCCCGTTGAGCTCATTGTCCAGGGGAACTCGGAGGAATTTGAGAGTAACAAAGTACTCCTTTTCAAATGGCAGGAATGAGATGTTGGTCGAATTTGGAGGACTGGGACGTACTCCTTTACTTGCTTTGGGGTTTGGTGAATAAGTTGGCGGATGGAGCGAATGGGTGAAAATGATGAGTTGGGTTTGGCAAAAGCGGAGTAAGGGTTCATGAGAGAAAGTTGGGTTTCAGAAATCTTGGTTTTATCGCTAAGAGAGACTTCATAAAGATAATCTATCTTAGAAGCATTTGAAACACGAAATTCTAGAGGAGTTGAAGATGAAGAAGGAGCAAGAGAAACAGGTGCTTCGAGAATTTCTGGTTCTGTAGACATGATGTAAGAAGATCTTCTCAGCACTGGATTCACCTACCAAGCGCATGGAATGGATAATATTACAAACGAAACCATGGCTCTGATACCATTGAATGGACCTAGACTTAGAACCAGGGAAGAAGAGTAAATTTCCTGCAGGTATGCATCCCACAGTGGGCGAACAACTCCCGTTCAAGCCCTTTAGGGACAGCCTTTTAGTAGAAAATCACTTAGCCCTTTAGTTTAGAGCCTAGAGACACCCAAACATTCCAGGATGGAATCGTTTCTAACCTACCCAAGTTGCATTTCTTGGAGGATCCTACCAGGCTGGAGAAGAAGAGAAACTGAGAAAGCCATGGACGGGTTTTTCACAAAGCACACACTTTACTTCAAGGGACTCTGCCCAACACAATACACCCTCCTGTATCTTATTTAGCTAGCGGTATCAATTCCTTTGTCTCATGCCACCTCAACTAGCGGCATTGAATACTCCACATTTACTACCTCTTCTGTATCTTATTCAGCTTCCTCTGCATTTCTTCGAAATACAGTATGAGTTCCTACTTTCGGTATATGTTTTCCTTGAAATTTTATTTTGGATATTATTTGCTTCATATTTACTACCTCTTATGTATCTTATTAAGTAAGGTAGTATGTATCTTCTTTGATGGTTTTATTATATGTTATCAATATAATTATTTGTAAGTTATCAAAGAGTTGTTGGAAAAACTGGTGATTTTTTATTTTGCCATTAATTATCAGAGAAACATCTAATTATATGGCTTAGCTCGAGATAAATATCCTTTAAGTAGTGATTAGGGCAATAAAAAAAAATTTATTGAAGGTCGAACGTAGGTCATGTTTAGATGCTCAAGCGACAAATAGCCCGTCTGGCGATGGCGGTAATTGCGGAAGAGGAAACTTAGCTTAGGGAGCAAGATAAAGGGAATTACATTACTCTAGACTTGAGGTTCGGGATACTAAAACTTAACATAAGCTATCATAAACCCTACTTTGCGCATGCAAAGAGATTCGCATAGATGACCAGTGGATAGATTCACAACAGCTCCTGCCAGCCTCCCGGTGGGTCCGTCATTGGGCGGCTGAGAACAACGGGTGTGAAGATGGCTTCCAATGGTTGTGAGGGTCAGGGCCCTTTGTGCATCGCGATTATAATAAGAGACTCAATTGGCAGCCCACTGGACAGCTAGAAAAAGAGGAAAAGGGTTTCAATTGAACAAAGTGATAGGAGCCGATGGCCTGACAGCAAGCGGCACTCACCGAAGTCTGATTCTCTTCTTTTTCTACCCTTAGATTGATCTCTTAGAAAGGACCTTGGGCAACGACATACCCGGCATACTAAGATGAATCATTAGCCAAGGAGGAAGGCAAAGACAAATTGGCTTTCGGCCCGTGGTTGAAAGCTGAGGTTCATCAATCTAGTCCCTACTTGGACAGCTTTTTACAATCCTCCAGAAATGGATCAAACTCAGGAAATTATACCCGAGACTCCTCCAGGTTTACTACAACATCCAATCCTATTACCCCCATCGGTAGCTAATGATAAAGAACTTACCGATGCAGCTCTTCCAAGATAGACCCCTGCAGTGACAGAGCATCTTCCTAGTCCTTCTCACGCTGTTACTCATCAGAGGCAGACCACCACAACAGCTTTGATTCCTGCACATGCCAAAGCAAAAGGCAAAGCTGACAACCCTATTACTTCTTCTGAAGCACTCCGGCTGTTTAAACCTAATCCGTTGAACTTGCAGCAGCAGGTAAGCACTATTCCCTCATATCATTTTCCTGCAACAGACATAGAACAGAGTCTTAGTGACTATCCAACGGATATTCAACAATCTAGAAGAACAAAAACTACCTGTACGACTACAAGAGTAGGACAGGCAAAGAAACAAAAACGCTACGCTCCCTATGATAAGGGTTGTGTTGTATTTGATCAGCTAGATGAGACACGTCTCCAGGAAACACCAGTATTGGCAGCAAATGAAGCACTTCATCGGGCTTTGGTGGGCGGCCCTCAACGGCCACCAAGTTACAAATGAAGCTTTTATGTTGAACCGTCGGGGTTGGGCAATCCCCTGACAGTCCAAGCCCTTACGGCTTTGTCAGCGAACGAAAAGCCCGATCTTTTGTTTTTGATGGAAACCAAGAACCGGGAGCTGGTTCTCAACAGATTACAGCATAAGCTTCGTTATAAAAGTTCTTTTGTTTAGAATCCTGTTGGTTTAGCAGGTGGTTTAGCAGTTTTTTGGAATGATACTATATCTCTAGAAATTGAAAGCTTTTCAGAAGATTTTTTTGATATGGTCTGTAGGGATCTAAGTGATGATCGCCTTATGCGAATTACTTGCTTGCACGCCCCTCCCTCGTATCACAATCGCCAGCTATTCTGGGAGACCCTTCGAAGAATTAGTGCTTTCAATACTCTACCCTGGATTTGTGTAGGGGACTTTAATGAAATTCTTCATCCTTGGGAGAAGGTGGGCAGTCGATCCCCTGTTCGTTCTTGTCTTTCTTCTTTTCGAGATGTAGTAAACGACTGCGCTCTGATGGAGGTAGAGAGTAAGGGTTGTATGTATACTTGGTCAAATTGTCGTGAAGGAGCTGACCTTGTTAAGGAACGATTGGACAGAGTCCTCTGCTCTATGGATTGGCGTCTCATTTATCCCGGTGCGGAAGTGTATGCCTTACCGCATAATAGGCTCGAATCACAGCCCTTTACTTCTCTCTACGGTGCAGGTTCATAAAAATCGTCAACGCACCTTTGCTTACGAAGCTTTTTGGAACGATGATCCTGAAGTTTACTGTCTTGTATCCCAAACTTGGCCTTCTAATCAGTCCATAAATTCTAATCTCTTGCACAAACTGTCTAGAGTAAGAATAGCCTTAAGCCAATGGAGTCGTTCCAAGTTTGGTAATGGACATTTGCGGATAACATCATTACAACAACGCCTCCAGACCCTAATTAATCATCCTTACTGTTCTAACATCGATAGCGAAGAGGTCTCTCATATCCAAGATGAGTTGAGGACTATTTGGAAGCAAGAAGAGCAGTTTTGGGCTATGAGGTCCAGAATAAATTGGTTGCGTTGGGGTGACAAAAATAGTAAGTTCTTTCATGCCACTACAATCCAACGAAGGCAGAGAAACCGGATTGGAATGCTTCGGAAGGCAGACAATGAATGGGTGAGGGATATAGTAGCTTTAAAGGAGCTGACTTCTGCTTACTTTACTCAGCTTTACACATCGCGGAGCCACCGCGGAATTTGGCCCGTCCTAGATCAATGTTCGTCGGTTGTCATGGACACAATGAATGCACAATTATTGGCCTCGGTGACGCCGAAGAAGTACGACAAGCTACTTCCAACCGGGTGCTGCAAAAGCTCGGGTCCCGACGGTTTTAATGGTTTGTTCTACCAAACCCATTGGACTACCATCCAACATGATTTATTCTATCTGGTTAACGACTTTTTTCACTATGGTAAGTTCCCTCAAGATCTCAACAAGACTCTTCTTGTTTTGATTCCCAAAGTACACCATCCTGAAAGTCTTGACCAGTTTAGACCGATAAGTTTGTGTAACTTTGCATATAAGGTTATATCAAAAGTCATGGCCAACCGACTACGACATGATTTATTCTATCAGGCTAAACAGGTTATCATCTGAGCAGGCTGCTTTTGTTTCTGGGCGTCAAATACAAGACAATGTCTTTGTTGTACATGAGGTCCTCCATCAATTCAAAACGAGGCATCGGAAACGACACTTCCAAGCTATCCTTAAGACCGATATGCGAAAGCTTACGACAAAGTTGAATGGGATTTCCTTCAAGCCTATCTTATTAAAGCGGGATTTCATCCTTGGTGGGTTCGAGATGGTGATGTCGTATTACCACGACGACAATGAGTGTTAAATTGAATGGGGAATCTCTACCCTATTTCAAACCATCAAAAGGACTCAGACAGGGAGACCCTCTTTCTCCATATCTCTTTATTTTAATGGCCAATGCTCTATCCACCCTCATTCATAACGCTCTTACGATGGGACATCTTGCGGCATCAAACTCACTGGGTCATGCCCCACTCTCTCGCATTTATTGTTTGCTGATGATTCTGTTTTCTTCCTCAATGGTACTATCATCGAATGTCGAATATGGCCAATATCTTAAACCAATATTGTCACGCTTCGACAAGTAATAAACCGCAATAAGTCTGGCCTCTACTTTAGCAAAGGCTGTCCACCTAGTCTTCAAACTAACTTGTTTTTGGAATTGCGTGTGCGGTGTTAGTGGTTATGGCAAATACCTAGGAGTTCCATCAGAATGGGGTCGCTCAAAAAAAGAATTATTTGGCTGGCTATTAGGAAGAGTACATGCAAAGTTTGAGGGTTGGAAAGAAATGTTGCTATCGAAAGGCGGAAAGGAGATCCTTCTCAAGTCTGTCATCCAAGCTATGCCGCAATACACCATGTCGATCTTTAAGCTTCCCCTGTCTCTATGTCGAATAATCGAGCGGAGGATTGCCAATTTTGGTGGCGGAATGGCAAGAACAGAAATGGTGTGCATTGGAAGAAATGGGACTTACTAATGATAGGTAAAAATTCTGGTGGGTTAGGTTTTCGGGATCCGGCGGCTTTTAACAATGCCATGCTTGGCAAGTAGGCCTGGAGGTTACTACATCAACCTCAATCGCTCTGGGGTCGGGTCCTAAAAGGATTATATTTTCCCTCAAAGGATTTTGAATTTGCGAGTCTAGTTCTCGCCCTTCCGGGGCTGGCGAGAATATTCTAATTGGGCGGGGGATGCCATCTTGCCGAATGCAAGATGGTCGTTGGTGATGGAAAATCAATCAACATTAGGGAACACCGCTGGTTACCAAGAGGTAAGATTGGCGGTTTGCCAATAGAGATGAGCCCGGAGGTTGGTGGCGGATCTTATTGATCCTCTCCACCATACTTGGAAGACCCACCTTATTACACGGATGTTCGACGACTCTATCGTCGACGAAATCCTCAATATTCCATTAAGACCTCTCCACTCAACGAGATCGATTATTTGGACAGCAACAACCACGGGCGGTATACGGTAAAGAGTAATTACGGAGAACCTTGACAAAGCACCAACAAATATATCACAAGGTAATCTTGCATCTACTTCCTATCATCCACCTCCGAGCTATGGTGTTACATATGGAAAATGCACAAAGACACCGAAACTTCGCATATTTACGTGGTCGACTGTCAAAACGCCCTAGCTACTAAATCCAATTTATATAGCGAGACATATCATCTCCACCCCTGTGTGTACTATATGCAATCGAACGTGCGTGGAAACAGTTGAACATATTTTTCTATTGTCCGTGGACGGTAGGAGTATGGTCACATCCTCAAGCTGCAGCCTTCCCTTCCACCCAACTATGATTACTCGAATGGATCGGTGGTTTGCGAATCGGTTAAAGATCGAAACTCTTACCTCGACTACCCATGATAACTCACGTTTTATGGCAGATGTGGCGGTTGCGTAACAATAGTGTCTTCCGTGGATTACCTCCCGACCCCAATCGCCGTTATTGACGCCTTGGCTCAAAGTATCGGATTGTCAACCTCTCTCGCCCGAAGAAAGTTTCCCAAGCAGTTGGTATGTGTAAAGCCGCCTCCCTTGCTTCTACAGACCACTATTGGCAATCGCTAGAACCGAGCTTCATCAAATGCAATATGGACGGCTCTTTCTACCCTGGGGAGAGACACGGCACAATGGCTTGTATTAGCCGAGATCACAGATGTCTACTCACCGATGTCTATACGGCCAGATTTCTAGCAAATTCGGCTTTTCAAGCGGAAACACAGCGCTAACCCTAACCCTACATCGTCTCAAACGGCGGGGACTTCTTACCGCATCAATCGTTCTCGAATCGACTGCATGCCGCAATTGATTGAAATCCTTCAAGACCGATGGCTGCCACCATGGGAGGATCGCGCCTGTTTGACGAGCTCGGTCGATCTTGCCCCTTTTCTCAAATCTCTGTCTGCAGCATTGTGGACAGGAAGAGCCAATTCCATCGATCCGGGCGGCCAAAGCTCACGGACGATCAGATCTGCCCAAAAGTGGACTCTTTTTCCTCCCCGTTTTGCAAGATTTGCTCGCGGCGAATGCCCTCGTTTCTCTTTCGTTAAACGCTAAAGTGCAATGGTTTTTTATTTTCTATCTATTATCTTTTCTGACCAAAAAAAAAAAACTGGCAGCCCACTGTGTCCTCTTGCAATTGGCCGTTGTTTTTAACCAAACAAGAAAAGCCTAATATAAAGAAAGAAGGGGGTCCGGTAAACCCAACCTTTTGGGAACACGTCTTTTCCTTTGCATCGTATAATATTGCTATTAAAAACCAATAATCGATCGTACTTTTCAAAATTGGCAATCGTCTTCCGTTCAACACCGTGCGTAAGCAGTGACTTGGTTTGATATTAGACCAATGCTAAACTTCTTAAAAATGATTTATGAAATTGACACGAGCAGTGCCCTGGACTATTGATAGCTCTTTACACATTTACCATTAGTTAAAGTTTTATCAATGGGAATCGTTAAAAATCTACCTATATGGATGCTAGGAAGCAAATAACGTTGACATGACACTTATATAGCTTAAGTGAAATAAAAATAATGTTTTTGCTGATAAATGTCTAACGAAACTTTGATAAATCATAAACATGTCATATAGGTGCAAGTTTTGAGTTTTTTTATGTTACAAGAAAAAGTTTAAGGTAAATGTGTCACAATAAGTATAGTTTAGGGTTTTTGATATTACAAGAAAATTTCAGGATAAATGCATCACAAATAATTTATAGTTTTTTTAATGACTTTTTTCCTTTTATACAACCGTGTTCTCTCTCTCTTTTTCCTAGTCTAAAGTCTAGTCGTCAGGGAACCTTTGTGACATCCCAGATTTTCAGTCATGTTTTCTATTGAATAAATCGGCCATTTCATTGACGTGTCTATAGGGCTGTTCTCAGAACTGATCATTCTAGAGATAACTAGATTATCTGAGGAAACCATTAAGAATTTTAAGGCAAATAGACTTGAGAATTCGACCAGGAATCGGCTGTTCGACCGTACTCATCTTTAGAGGTCATCATGGCATAGATATAAATCGATCTGAAATCAGAGATAGACTGGTTCGACAGAGATGTGTGGCTAATTGTAGGTGACCCCACTAAATTAGAAAATTCTCGTCAATCGGCCCTAGATTGATTTTTCTTATTGTTTTGGTACCCTATGTCCGTATTTGGATCCTTGAGATTTTCACGACAATCGAGAGTCGTCATTGAGTCGAGTGGGTTCATTGTGGCTCGAAGAAAATCGACCACGGGTCATTTGCACTGAAAAGTTCTGAAAGTTGCCCAGTAGTCTAGGTCACGCTAAAAACGCATCGAATGGAAATTAACCGTGAATTCGAACGCGGTTTCAGAAATTGAAAGTTCTGTGGTGTCACGAGCTATTTTAGGAACGTTGACTCAGTCTTAGAAGATTTTTCGGAGATTCCAAGATTTTTACGGAAAATCAATTCGGATGTCGCGGAATTAACGGAAATTCGGATTGGCCGAATTGAGGAGAGTTTTGACATTCAAACCGAGCTATTTGGCGATGGGAACTTATAGAAATTTTGTGGACCTTTCTCCAACAAAATCGGACATCAAATTGGAGAGAATTTCAAAGAAATTGAGGTCCCGATTTGGAGAATTCGGAGCTAAGGAGAAGGGTTGGAATTTTGGCAACAATTGGTCTATTTTATGGACTTTAGTTGCTAGAAAGTAATAGGGGGACTCATGGGATATACATGGAGGTCTTTTAGGGAACATGCAATCAATTTAACGGATAGGATTGCTTGACTTTGGGGCCCTCTTCTCCAGCTTCTTCAGCACTCCAACGCCAGCTGCCCACCGTTTTCTTCGAGCGTCCTACTTCGGCAAAGAACTAGCTGCTCCTATTGATCATTTTCTTCATTTTGTTTCTTGGGGAAACTCAGTTGTCACGAACCGAAGACCTCCTCTGCCAGTGAAGCCACGCGGATCCAGCAGCCCCTCTGTTTCCTTCTCTTTCGTTTTCTCTCCTTGTTGCTGCCACACCCTTTCATCCACCATCCCACATCCATCTCCATCATCATCATCCCATCCATCTGCTCTCCACGCATCCACCAGCAGCTGTTCCCTCTCCTTCGCGTGTCCAGCAGCAGGTGTCCACGAAGCCACAGAGTCAACCATCGCTCATGAAGCCTCCACCGTCGACCCATCAACTTCGTTGAAGCTGCCCGCGTGTGTCACCAGCTCGACCAGCAGTCCAGCGAAATCGTTCTCTACCGCTAGCAACGAAGACCGCAGCTCCTTCACGCGTGTCTTTAAGTTCCAACAGCCCACGATCGAAACCGCGTGTCTCCTTTAGTCAATCCAGCAAAAAGTCTCCAGTAAAACTTCTCCCGACTATTGTATACTGAAGCCCACGCGGCTTCAATCCACCGAATCCCCATCGCCAGCTCACGTCCAAGTCTTCGGTCAATAGAAAATGCCCGCAAGAACCTGTGTTGACTCCATCAACGAGAGTTCTTCAAGCTACAGTTGTCCGCTCCATCTCTCGGCAACGACGCCAGCTGCATCTCCACGGACGTCTTCGCCAGCAGCTGCTTCCGTCCATGCGTCATCAGCTCGCGTGTCTTCGGCCAGTTGAATCCTTGAAGCCCAGCAGCAAATCCAGCAACTTCCGTGGACCATCTGCCAATGAAGCTGAAGCCAGGCAAGCCCACGTGAATCTTTCTTGTGCAGCCTAGCGAAGCCAGAAATTTCGTGGCCCAACAGCTGGGCCTGTCTTCAGTCCTTTGGGCCACCGAATTCAACTTAAGACCAGCAAGCCCAATTCAGCTTTGTTTCAAGCCCAGTCCAGCAGATTCTTTTGTTGTTCGGCCCAAGCCCAAGAGTGAGTTCAACCCAAAGTCAAGAAAAAATCTCAGTTGGGCTAAGAATTGTTGGGCCCAAGTTTAAGGCCCGGTCCAAGCCCGCTGGTGTTGTTGAAAGTCCGATTTCGGCTACTGTCGCGTCGTCGTCGCGGTGTCCCAGGCCGCTTTTAATCAAATGAGTTTTACTCACTAATGCTTTTCGTAGTTTGCTAATTATGCTTAAGGGTTGGTTAGATTTAATTAAGTGCAATTAGATGGTTAGATTAGTTTAGGAAAATAAAATTGGTGATTTAATGATGCATGTTAGGTGGTTAGACTTAGTCATTAGCAAGTAGAGACGTACTTCTATTTATTGAATGCATCTTTGGATTTTCCCCGACCCGTTTTGGGCTCCAATCGGGCATTACGGGCCTAAATTGGATTTTTAGTATTTATTTATTAATTTTCGAAATTAATTTAATTAATTAATTATTTTCCGGAAATTAGGTAGGGATAGCCGACGATCGGAATTTTATGCGATTGTCGTGACGCAGTCCATTTATTTAATTGGGCTTTATTTTGTGCTGAATTGAATTATTTGAGAAATTGTGAATTATTCTTTAATTGGATAATCATTTGTTATAAATTGGAAAAAATAACTAAGCATCAGTTGATAATGCCAAAGAGATTTGAGTAGACCACAGAAAATGTGGGAGTTATGGAAATGAAAACATTATATTTTGGCTTAAAAATTTGCTTAGTCCCCACACACACCTTGCTATTTTATTGAGAATGATAAAAGAGGGAATTGATTGAATGATCATAATAGTATACTATATCATCCTACGGGCTCTGATATGTCAGTTTAGCAAGAGCAGTATACTGGTGTACTATAGTAGCCTGCGAGTGATACGTCAGCTTAGCGCGAGCAGTACACTTTATCGGTTTAGAGTGAGCATCAGGGGTATATTATATTAGCCTGCGGGCGATATGTCAGCTTAGCGAGAGCAGTATACCAGTATACTATATCAGCCTACGGGCGATATGTCAGCTTAGCAAGAGCAGTATACCTTAACCCTATCAACTTAGTGCAAGTTATACAATCTATTTATCAGCTTAGAGTGAGTAGTCCTGGACTATGGTCGTATGAGATGAGCCGACCAAGAAAGGGTCGAGATGACATGTAATCATAGGTCAATTGATCATTGCTTTGATATGATATAGTGAATTGATTGATTGAATTGAAATGACCAATGAATGGTCGATTGACATGACATGAATCGACTAGGTCGATTGATTGAGATATCGATCGCGATGCGATTGCTTAGAGTGCCTATTGAACTCGTGCTAATATGTAGGTGGAATCGAGAGCAATGTAAGTCCTTTGATTTGTGCGTGTTTAGGCAACATAGTGTATTGGCTTACTAATCGGGTCTTAAGAGGTAGAACTCGGCGAGGCGTGGTCTCATTGGTTATTGAATAACCATTTCAGGACCCTGAGGGGGAGCCAAGGAGGAGGAACCTAAGGAGGAGAGCACTAATGTGAAACCTGAGGAGGAGAAAGATTTTTGAAATAGAAGATGATCCAGAGAGGGATCTTGAGTATAACCCGGATGTGGATTGAGATCCCATCCCTTTTGTGAACCCTGTCTTAGTGTAGATAGGTGTGAGACAAATATGCTGTGAATAGTATTGTAAATATACTATGAGTTGTGCTGTTAATAAAAGTATGGTTGTGAATTTCAATATGAAAGAGAAATATAGCCTGCTTTTCTATCTTGTTTTATTGTTTGGGGATTTATAACTGCTTTCGCATGCGTAATAAAAAGAAATGGTCAGCAATACTTAGTCCTGGGATATCGCACGTTAAAATCGACCTGGTAGAAGGATGGGCGCGTCCTCGAGGATCGGGGCATGACAACCTTTGTGGACCATCTCAATTTCATGTACATTGAACCGTCCCAAAATTGATTGCAAGTTGCTCAAGAACCAAAAGCCTAGGTCATTAGGACCCACCGCATTCACCTATATGGTTCACTGTTGAATCATGTTGGAATTAGGAGGATATTTTGATACAATCTTAGTTTGTCCACAGGAGTTTGTGCCTATCAGTAGGTCTTTGAAGACAAAAACTGAATAAGTCGGACTGCTCGGTCAGAATTAGTAGTCCAGCCGGGAGATAACGCATTTGTTCTATATCAGAACACGTAGGAATATCGAGGAGGCCTCTACAGCATGTTGCTATCCAACCTAACCGAAGGAGACGGGAATGATAATTCTAGAACAAGTTGTAATTTTGATGAGCTTTCCAAGTCACCTGAATCTTCATCCCTATCAAAGGGGTCACGTATCTGATATTTGGAGCTTCTCTTTTCATGGCCAGTTCGTGACCTATCCGACGGTCCAACAATTAGGAAATTTCTCTGCTCTAGTTCTTTTGTATTTCGAATTTGTTTGTGTGAACGGACTAAATCTCTCGTTGTTTTGTCGGAATCTAGTTTCTGAGAGTGTTTATGGAATTCCTTGGAAGCGTGACGTGATTTGCGGTTGGGTAAAGTCTAGGTTTTTCCCTTGTTTAGATTTCACACTCGACATTGTATTGCTTATATATATCCTTTGTCTTGAACAATTTCCATTTTGCACATTGAAACCCTGGTATCGCACTCCGTTTCAGCATCGATTTAGGCCCAAAACGGGGCTGAATACACACTGCACAAACCGCCCCATGGTCTGGACAATGGGCATTCAGCCCACTGTTGGTCTTTTTAGAGCTTACCTGCGTCAATTTTCAATATTCCATCGCCCCAAAGCTCATTCTAACATCCAATGACATATCATTCATTCATGTAGACTCCATTTATTTCATGAAAAATAATTTTTGAGAAAACGTTTTACTCATTATTTGGTGTTTGAATACTTAGGAAAATGAGTTAAAGGACAATATTTTTTGGATCAACGGAAAATCTATACTTAATTTAGGAAAATGATTTTCTCTTTAAAAAATTGGAAACCATTTTCCATTAAGGCCATCACACTCATCTATAATGGAGGAAATTGGTCGCGAAGCTCACTCTGACCTTCGTTTTTTTTTTTATTGACCATCCTAAAAACTTGGGGGAGGTCATAATACTCATCTATAATGGCGAGCTTACTCACCTTCCTCCGACGCATCATTTTAGGGAGGACTTCGACAAGTTCTGCCTCTTTTTCTATGAGGCGCTGGACTCGTTCATTAAGAACTAGGGTACCACTTCTTCTTACCATAAAGTAGAAGAAGAGCTCAGAGAGGTGTCAACTACAATCGACATCTTCAATAGCTTCATGACGGATGGTGCCAAATTAGGGATGGCACCTAGAAAATGATGGAGTGGATCATAGCTTATAGAGATGACATGGTTAAGGAGCAAAAAAAGCATCAAGCACGGAGTCCCGACCATGGTATTCCTCACGCAATACCCAATTTGCTAACCACTCTTGAAGAGGAGATCATTATCAGCCAACAAGTGAGGATGAGCCTTGGAAAGAGGGTTGAGGCATGTCAAGATGCCCTTGTGGACTTGAATGAATTAAATGCCAGAATAGAGTTGATCCTAGAAGGGAAACACCTCACTATCACCAAGCCATGGAGGAGAATAGGGACATAGAACGACGCCTAGCCGACTTTGTTTCAAGGTTCAGGTGCCATTTAGGCTTAGATGGATTGACCTCTCTCTATATTACTCTCTTGTAAATATGACGGAAAATGAATGGCAATTTGGTCTTTTCATACTTTGGACTTCTTAGAGATAAACCTTTATGCCTAAAAAGCTCATTTAAACAGGCAAACGTTAATGTTCGTGCCTTTTGTATAACTCCAACAATATCAATACATATCAATGCCCATTATTTGCAACAATTCGAATCCCATTGATTTATCAATAAGCATCGTTTCTTCCCGAGAAATCTGTTATGATGACGAATTTTAAAATCGCGTCCTTTCAAATCCTCTCTACCATCTTTATATATAGAGGACTACACAAAGGACAAAACTATTCACACATACACATACATGTGACGTCTCAAAAAATCGATTCAAAATCATTGAAGAGATTTTTGAGACAAGGTAATTTCTTGATTATGGAACGCATTCAATTGCCAAGGCTAGTTTGGGATTTGCATAAATGTACTCACAAGCGTCCCAGGCATTTTGAATACAATCCAAACCACAACTTTCACACCGTCAAATCAAAGTTTGAAAAGATTTGAAAACATCTTAGACTAATCTAGGTTATGGAACACATTTACTTGCCAATGCTAGCTCAGGGCTCGCATAAATGCACTCATGAGTGTTACGAGAATATTAAATACAGTCCAAACTTTGACTTTTCCTAAGTCAAATCAAGTATCGAAAGAATTTCAAAAATGTTGCTTTTGGAAATGTCGCATGTACCAAAGCGATTTCAAGATAGAATTTGGGAAATTCATTCATTGGAAATCATTCGATAATGAATATTAAAATATTTTAAGCACATTTCATGAAGGTGATGTGCCCTAATATCATGCACAAGCTATCCTAAAAGAATTAACTAAACAATCACAATAACAAGTTCATATAAGAAAATTTCAAATCAAGCACAACATGTCAGTAAAATTGGGTGGTACCCATTGATGATCTAACTATGAGAAAATTCCCTAATGTGCATAACATGACATAGAACAACTTTCACGAGAAAGTTTGCTTAAACGAGCTAAGTATGATTTTATAAAAATCAAACAACAAGCAACAATGCATTAGGAAATTGTCAAACAATGGAACACTCAATCATTACTACTAAGAGTTAACCTACCAAATGGAGTCTAAAAATCACAATTTTGTCACAACATAGCCAACATGATGATAAATAAACTTCATTAAGGGATCAAGTTAAGTATCCTTACAAAAGAAAATAGTACTAAAAGGCAAATATCCATCTAAATATGAGTAAAAACAGGGGTCCGAATTTGACCCCAATTCCAAATTTTAGTCTAGATTGGGAAAAATAGAAAATGACACTAACAACAAGCAATTGGCATGAAATTAATGGCATTTGAAAGCTCTAAGTGTGTTTACAATTTCCTAGAAGGGTCTGAGTCCAACTAAGGTCAACTTGGTGTTCTAAGATTGGGGCTTCTAAAAGTGTGAATATCAGCAATCAAAATCCAGAACCTAAGCATGCATTATTAAGCCTCAAAATCACTCAAGTAATGCTCAAAAGGCATGAATATAGCACACATGACCTAGAATCCGATGTGATAAGTGGATAGGGAAATCATCTAACTCTAAGTCAATATGTGAGAATGTCATGCGATTTGATGTCAATACAAAATGATTAAGCATTTATAATGACATGAATATTTCTAAGTGCAACAAGCGTTATTGTGGCATGAGTTTAACATGAAAAGTGACATTCAAATATGATGAACTATACATGCACACAAAGCTTATAACATGTAGTTCAAATATCAAGAAGGCACTAACAAGAAATTTGGTATCTAAAGACCCAAACATTCATGTAAAGACATGCACATGATGAGGTTTTAATCCTATAGCGAGCTCAGAAAAATTTTGACCTAGCTAAACATGTCCAAAAATTCCAAAAAAAATTACATAACATTCTTAAGACAGTGAAGAACAATTTTCATGAAACAAGTTCATCCAGAAATCATCACAAAATGCATCACAAAAATAGCAAAATTAGAAGTCAAAATCAAAATACTATAGAATTGAGCAAATTCAAAGGTGTTTTTCGAAGGTCAAATGTCGTTCGATTGGGCCATGCGACCCATCAATTCGAAGCTTGTAACGTATAGTTTCCAAATCTAGAGGGACTCGAGTCAAAAAAAGATTATATAGGACCTCATTTTGGCCAAAATAGAAAGTCAGTTCCAAAAACACGAAAATCACAGATTAATGCCAAAATTATTCAATCAACAATGAACTTTCAATCAACCAAACTCAAACCTCAACAAATCATTGATTGTCACACAACCTTTAGATCTAAAGCTATTTCATCGACCTAACCAATCCTAGCCCGGTTGGATGATCCAACCTTGCTTCACGGGGTTCAAGTTCTAGAGGCTAACCTTTTTGCATTTTCCTTGATTTTAATCCACAATTAGAGGAATTGGACTATGCCGGAACTTGATCGGAGGAGCGAGGAGCAGATTGAACCACCTATGGACCGCCGAAGGAAGGATCGGATCGTTGGTTCACCTTTGGAATGAAATCAATCCGATCGGACCAGTCTATGGCCGCAAGGAAAAAGAACGATCATTAGAGCTATTCCGGTGATCAAGAGGCTAGCTTTTGAGCATAGCTTAGTTGGAGACGTCGTAGAGGATGGATATCAAATCGACAGCTGCGAACCAATGCCTTGGCAAGCCTCGAACCCCGAGCGCGTGCCCATCCCTCTCGGTCGATAAAATTTTGCGACTTCCCGGGACTAGTCGCCGACCCTTTTTGTTTTATTGCACATGTGGAAGCGGGATTATAAATCCCCTGACAATAATCATCTGTGATAGAAAAGTAGAATACGAATTCACAAACAAACATGCTTTTATATTCACACTGAGTCATGTACAAGAGTCTAGGGTCAAAAGATTACAAAAGATTGGCCTTCCAAAAAGAAGCGGTCCTAACTGACCTACGCTTTCGATCACCTCCTCTCAGCTCCAGGTCCTCCACTCGACGACCCTGAAAATGTTGTCCCACAACGGGGTGAGATATAATCTCAGCGAGTCTAAGCTTTAAACCCCAATTAGGAGGAAAATACGCTCAGAAGTGTCCTAATCACACAATTAGAATAGGGAACTTACCTCGCCTCAGTTCCTTCCTCCAGATCAACATAGTTCATATCTCAAATGCACGAAATTAATGCATATGACAATTGAAACACCTTACTTTTCTCAATCAACTACAAGGGTCTCGGCCCAATCCATCACAAGAATCCCAATTTTAAGACCAAACCATTATAACACGACGCATACCATGCCACACAGTTTTGTCTCATAATCAAGTGCATCAAACTCAGACAATCATGCGTTCCAATTGTTAATTAAGCCACTCGAGGCACTGTCGACATCCATGTTCGGTAGTCTACTAGCATAGCCAGGCATCGTCTCTTCCCCATGGAGCACGGCTACGTCACATTGATAGCTATCCCGAATGAGCTTAGGTCCAGAATCTACTGCGACCCGCTACCCTAATGCATGGGTAACCCAAAAGTGGGATTTAGTAACGTCCGGCGTAAACGCTAGGACGGGTTCACTTGAACCAGCACACGACCACTCAATCTTGGCTTAAGACACTGTGCATTGCATAAAAATGCCTCGATTAAAATTGCGATCCTAGCCTATCTTCTTCGTATTAAAAATACATTATAAATTAGTCGTGTGTGGGTACACGGTCAACTCGACCCGAGAAAAAGGTGATGTCTTTCACTTTTAAAATCCCACTTTGTTTTACATAGTATATAAAACCATTTTCGATGTTAAAATCGACACCCGAGATTTTCTGTATAAATATTGGAAATCACAATTTTTGGAATTGAATATTAAAATCGAATTAGCACTCAATTTGCATAAATTAAAATTTAATTGCAGAAATTAACCACACCATTGCAATCGGCACGAAATTCCGATCACCGGCAATCCCGGCCTAATTTCCAAAAAATAATTAATAATTAAATAATTACTGAAATTAATTAAATAAATCAACTTAAATTCTAAAAATACTAACCTAGGCTAGAATCATTAAATTAATAACCAATACAGACTCGAAGAAATTCTTGAACCCTTCTAGATAAATAGTACAATTTATTTAGGCCTTAGCTAAACCATGCTAACCACCTAACATGCTCAATTAAATAATTAAATTTCTAATTTAATCTAACTAACCACATAATTCATAATAAAATAAATCTAAACACTCCTTAAACTTCATTAGCCTACTAGCGAGTTTAGAGTATAAACTCACTGCTTAATTGCGGAAACCGGTTCACCGCGACGATGACGTGACGGCGGCCGAAATATGAATTTTCGGCGGCGTCTGCAGACACTCGGGCTAGACCTAAAACGGGCCCAACAAATCTCATGCCTATTGCTGGATCGAGCAACCAAGCGACTAGTCCAAGTTGCACCGGTTTGAGGAAGCCGAGAAGAATATGGATGCCGGAGGTCCTCCGGCTATTGATTAATGGATCTCAGGCCACCTGGATGTCAAGCATGGAGCTGAGAGCAAATAGAGACAAGTCAAGGACCTTGGAGACTACCATTGAATGCCAATTAAGCAAAGTGAACTGATCAGAACCAAAGACCGATTTCAACGCTGGTTCTGCACTTTGTGATTGAGGAAGTTGGACTAGAGGGAGGTCAAGTGTTGCCTAACCTTGTTGCTGCTCCTCTCTAGACGAGAAGGATGTTGAGACCGCCACCAAGGCTGGTGGAGGCCGGCAATTCATTAGCATGAGGCCAATCGAATGGCAAGGAGAAAGGAGAATCAGTTAGAAAGAGTGGGAAAAGAGATAGAGAAAGGAGAGAAAATTGAATTGAGAGAGAGAGAGAGAGAGTCGAACGGCAAGGAGGAAGGAGAATCGGTTAGAAAGAGTGGGAAAGAGAGATAGAGAAAGGAGAGAAAATTGAATTATGAGAGAGAGAGAGAGAGAGTCGAACGGCAAGGAGGAAGGAGAATCAGTTAGAAAGAGTGGGAAAAGAGATAGAGAAAGGAGAGAAAATTGAATTATGAGAGAGAGAGAGAGAGAGAGAGAGAGAGAGAGAGAGAGTTTTCGCACAAATGAGGCCCCTTTTCAAAATTAGAAGGAAAAGTCTATTTATACCATCCCAAATTGGCCGATCTCAATTGTCGGTTCGATCTGACAGTCGAAATCCTAATCCAAAGGAGAAAACTTGATTTCCAAAGTTCAATTATGATCTAGAGGTGTCAAGTAATCGATCTAATGGATTTGATTCGTGAAAACCTAAGCTAAAATGAAGAATTGCACTAAAAGGTCTAATTAGGGGTTAAATTGTAATTTTGCGAAATCCAAGGGCCAATATACAAAATCTTGGAAAATTAAGGGTGCGGCAGCAAAATTGGTGTGGTAAGGATCCGGAACCGGTCGCCGATCAAACTTGTTCGTGCCGATTTGACCATTATTGACCAATTCTTGATTGATTCAAACCATTTATGGCTGGTTCACGCACTTGTGACCCTTATAGGTTCAAAATGTATGCAATTTGGTCCCTCAAGGACTATATAAAAAAAAAAAAACTTACCCGATTTGAGAGTAAATTGCTCAATTTCAATTCAATTAAACCAATTAACCTTCATAAATGGTTCTATGGGTCATCTTTTGACTTAATTGAGTGATTGTCATGAAAAACAATGGTCCAGACCATGAGTGTTTAAGATTGAGCTTAAAAGGGCTAAAATGAACAATTTTGCAATTTATTGGGTAAAATTGCAAATTGATTGAAATTGGATCCAATTAATGTTGCGATTACTCTATCCAACTATCTATCAATGTGTAAGATCACCTCTTGTATTCAAATTGGTCTTCAATTAAAGTATCCAAGCTTAGATAAAAAATGAACCTGGACCTAATATTAAAATTGAACCTAGATCTATGAAATTGAACCATAGTCTTAAATGGGTCAACTTAAATTTCTTTGATTGAAGCATAATGGCTTGGATTTCTTACCTTCAAGAGAATGAAATCCCTCAAATCGAGAAGTTCTAATGTGAATTTCTCAAAATTGATGTTAGATTTGAATTCATCTTAAGAAAACAAACGGAAAACGATCGTCCGTTCGTAGATCATGAAGAATCAATTTTGATCCTTTAATTAGGGCTTAAAACGGCAATCTTGTCTTTTGACACGGCAATTCATGAAATTGAATGCACGAGCGGATTTAGAATAGTCCCTAGACCAAATGTAGTAAAAGGAACTACACCTAATTATTGCTAGAATAAAAGTAATTTTGTTTTTGGTCGATTTAGAACTTAAAACAAAAAAAATTTCAAAAAACAAGGATCTTAATTGATTTTTGTGATATTTTTTTGACACTAAAGTGAAATTAAAGCTAAATAGCATCTTTTGGGTGAAAAACAATTTTCAAAACCAGGGTGGATTTTTGGTTAAAGGGTTGACCAAAATGTTAACCCGAAAGTCAACCATTTGACTATTTAAGTTTTCCTTGAAAATGAGTTAAAAATTATTTAAAACAGCAATGTAAAAGAAAAATAAATGAAAGACAACAATTTAGTTGAGAAATGGGCTATGCAATCAAAATCTTGAATCTCCATTTTTTTTCTTTTTTGACAAATCACCTACAAATCGATGTCAACAACATTCGAAAGTTGGCCTACGAATGTCGACGCATGAATGTCTCTAGTGATCATCCCTTCCTAAGGAGGTTTGAGGAATTCATGATCTCGCAACTTACCAAGCCAGCCAATCAACCATTGAATCCTATACAGCCGCGAAGCATGCACACCAAGGCAAGCAAGAGGAAATAGGGCGTGCAGAGGTGATATATGATAAACTAGTGGATACCCGAAGTTCACTCGACATCTTGTACCTCCTTCATTCCTATGTGACCCTAAAGATAATAGATTTAGACGAGAGTTGAAAAAGGATCTGTTGACACCTAATTTTGGCGATTTGTTTAAGTGTTTCTTAATTGCATTGAAAAATTGGGGATTGATTTCTAACCCCTTAACAAAAAAATTTCATTAAAATTGCATCACATGTAGACATTAGGAGAATTTGTGTCACTAGTCTTATAATCAATCAAAATTTTTATCAAAAATTTATTACAAGAAAATTTGAAAAAAAAAAAAAAGGGCGGTTGGGCCGGGTTCGGACAAACCCTAGGCAGCCCCTTCCTCCCTTTCTTTTCCTTTTTCCCTCGCGCGGCCACTGGCTCGGCCCATCCACCTTTTCCCCTCGGCCCCGGCCCGCGCACGAACTGTCATCTCCCTCCTACTTGTCCTTCGCGACGACCTGCAGAGAACAGAAAACGGAGCAGCAACCGGGAGCCGGGGATCGGGATTGCGGGCGGCCAGCGTGATTCGCGAGTCGGAGGGGCAGGTCGGCCGGTAAGCTGGCAGCCACAGAGGCCATGCGCACTTGCTGGCCGGGTATAAAACGAGGGAGAATCGGAGAGAGAAAAAGGGGGAGAAGACAGACACAAAGCGAGGGGGGAGAATCTGCGAAACACTGAGAGAGGCCCAGAACGAGAGAGAAACACGAGAGGAAGGGGGGAGCGGGGCCACCATCATCCTCGATCGCCGCCACCCAACCTCCGCGGTCAGCCACCGGCCACCGTTGTAACCCTTGAAGCCCAACGGAGAATCGGAAAGGAACAAGGAGAAGAGGCGCGCGTCTCCGAGGTACCACCACCACCGACGCGCCTCCAGGTCATTGTTTCCGCCGCCGGGCGTTTCTCCAAGCCATCGCCGTCGTGGACGTATCTCTAGCCGCCATTCCCGCGAGAATCCGAGGTAGGCATTTTTTTTGAGCAATTGGAGTGCGTCTTGAGCGTTCCGGCCGGAGCTCATCCCGACCTGTTTCGGGCGAGCTCCGCCACCACCTTCCCCCGTTGGTTTGTTTGCCCCGGTGTGCGTTGTTAAAGGTTCGGATGAGCGCTCGGGCTCGGCCGAGCTGAAATCTCTTAATTTGTTAGTGCACGCCACATGTTTGTCGAAATGCATAAATGAAAACCACCCCTGCACCCCAAGCTTTGACTCGATATCTCGGTTGCTGGAGCACCACCTCGGCCCGTCTGGAAGCCAGGCCATCCCCCCTCCTCGGACCAAGGCGGTCTTCGCGCCAAGCCGAAGAGGTTTGCTCGGGGCACGGCGTCGTCCCTTCGGTGGCAACTGAAATCGCGACCGGACTGGGAGGGGCTAGGCTCCGGGCCGGATCGTAGATCCGGCCCGCTGCTCTGCCCGCGGGTGGCGGCCCGAGAGATAGTCCGAGTCATGGGCCTACGGGGATTTTTTTTTTTAAAGGGTTGGGCCCATTCGGCGCCCAACCCGGCTAATTAAAGGCCCGACCATCCGGGCCGGGCCTCGCTTCCCCTTTTCGGTTGGGGCTTTGGTTCGGTCGACCCCCATTTGGGGGAGCCGGGTCCGCCAAGACCGGACCCGATCCGCGTTGACCCAGGGTGGTCGAACCGAACCCGAGCCCGGTTCACCCTTTAAATAAAAAATTAATTTTAAAAATTAAAAAGATTTAAATTTTTTAAAAAAATATTTTCTTTAAAAAATTTAAAATTTAAAAATATTAAAAATTAAAAAAACATTAAAAAAATATTTAAATTTTTTTAAAAAATTTAAAAATATAAAAAATTCGGAAAATTCCAAAAATGATAGAGTTTTGTTAGGAATTGCTAGGTGTTGTCGTTTTAAGTGTAATTATGCACTTATTTTGATTACATCGCATGTTTAGATTGTATATCTCGTTATATTTAATGGTATGTGCGTAGTCATATGGTGATTAGGATATCTTTAGTTATGATTATTGGTGGGTGCGTTTAATGGTATATGTGTAGTCACATGGTATGTTTATTAGTACGTGTTTAGATTGCACCCGTCGATCACTTTAATATGTTTGTGGATGAGAAAAAAAAATCAATTCAAGTTGCCTTTAAAAATTATTTTGATAAAATGAACAAGATTAGGTACCGAAAAAGGGCACTAATTAGTCAATTAGTGTAATCAAGTCCCCAACCCTAGATTCTCTAGTTGTAGGAAGTGAGGCACGCTCCCATGCCTCACTTAGTTCTATTTCTAGCCGACCCCAATAGGCCGTGGCGACTCCTTTGTGCAAAATTCTTTAAGAATATCCCAACGTCACGCGGGGTATGGGCAGGAGAGTCCACACCTAATCATGGGCCTTAGGCCTGTCATTTAGGCAATACCCTAAACTGCTCCCTCCCCAGGGTAGGTCGTGTGACTTGGCGACTCATTTGGGAATTGGTTTTAAACCTTAGAGGACTTAGGCCAAAATTAATCTTGTTCAAAATATTTTTGTTTGGCAGCAAAGATAGTATGTGCATCCATAACATGTCGAATGTTGATTGTTTATGGGAGTTATAAGGGGCGGTGATTTCTAACCTTTGTTTTGTAGGGGGTGTAAGAGTGAATGGTTTACTTATGTTTGAAGTGTTGATCATTTAAATTGTCATGCATGAGTCTCCTCCATTGCACTACACCATAGCACACACACTGCCCGCGGACTCCGGGCCGCATGGATCACCTAGGATGGTGTTGAGGTGGATACCACTCCAGGCTACAACCGCGTAGTACGAGTCGCCCACCTTAACCCCAAAATTTCTTTCTTCACGTCGAAGGTACCCACCCCCGATCGCAAACCGTGCGACACGGTCGGTTCTTTGACGGAGCCGAGAGTCATGAGTAACCCGACCTAGCCGCGACCTTGCTGGTTTAGTCCGGTGATCCCATGGCTCCATTTTGAGCCGTTTCAGTAGAAATTGAACCACCGTCCATGCGTATGTCTATGTCATTGGCTTTGCTACTTAATGAGTATGGTAAGATTTCCGAATTCTCTTCTTCATAATTTACTTATTTGCTTTCTTTTTGGTCGGTTCATGGCAAATTAGGTTGATCGTAACTCAGTAGTATACGATGGGATACCTAAGCTTCACATCATTGCTACCCCGAAAGCCGAGCTTGCACATGGTGGGATAGACTAGACCCGACCTGGCCATGATTGGGTGCGATCCTATGTCGACGATTACTTCCCTTCTTAGAAATGGAAACTCATTATGGTGTTGTATGAGCGTTGGCGCATGTTTGGTGTCCCGAAACTTGCACATTCATGTTCGGTGACCACGAACTTACTCCAACCTTGGAAGAATACAGTGTTGCCATGGGAAAGCCTTTGGTGTCGGAGTTAATTGGCCTTTTGTAGGGACTTAAGCGTGCATCGACCTTATACGATTTCCTTAGAGTTAAAAGAGGGTAACGTGAGGAAAGTTTTGAAAGCTAATCGCAAGACACCTGCCCGTTTTCATTTCTAAACAAGCTTTTTCAAAATGCCCCATCTTTTCAAAAGAATAGGATCTTCCTGTTAGCTTTCTCTTGGGTTCATGTCATTCACACATTGGAGGAACGCTATTAACCCTTCCGTGGCATGGGTAGTTCGTGAGGTATGTATGGGAAAGGGCTTTGCTAACGCCGTCCCTAACCGAAACTTTTCTTTCCCTTACTCGCTTTAAAGAAAACAAAAACAAAACTTTCCATGCTCCTCCGAACTCTTGCAAATTTGGTTCTTCTCTCACGTTAAAGGGTTTGGTAGCTTGATGGCCGTGAACGACATTTTGACTCTCACCACCCTATTCGAAGTTTAAAGATAGGAAGGCGTTCGCCCCGATTATCATTATTCTGAGTGGTTAGCTTTCATGACCAACCCCGGACTCGAAGACTTCCAATGGCATGCCAAATGGCTCGAGTTCGAGAAGCGCGGTTCGTGTGTGGGCTTACTAGACTTGTTCCTTTGTTGGGAATTACCGGAGTCACTGAGTATTACCTGACTCGGGTTGCCCGCCAGTTCCAAGAGGTTCAACAACTTCCACCGACGATTCAAGAAGACCCGCTTAGGATAGACTTCATTGATGGATGCCAAGACCACGAAGACTCTGTCGCATTAGTCAAGTCAATGTGGGATATGTGCCATCCCCGAAAGCCGATATGGCCTCGAAGAGGAGTTGGAAGGGCAAGAAGACCTATTACGTCACGATGGAATATATCCTTAGGGCACAAATCCCCGAAGAGCCTACGCTAGAAGATTCCCCAACGTGCCATTAAAGACCACCCATCGAGCCGAGATCAAAGCGCCTCAAAGGAAGCTCGAAGAAGCCGAGGAGCGCGCCTCGAAGTTGACCCGAGTTAGTGAGGCGCCACAAGCGGGAGCTGTCTTCGTTAGTTAGATTGAGTCCAAGTGCGATATGTAATGGGCCCATGCCCACATGTGTTACAATGTTAAAGAATTTGTCTCATGTTGCAATATCGAGAGATAGGACTCATGATTAGCCCATTTGGGGGTTCTCCCTCATGTCTTTTCTTGCGTTATGTAACAACCTTGCTTTCAATGAAATGAACAAATCGGGCGATTAGATCTTTTTCATGAACCGACCGCCTAATCATTACTTAATGCTTATATATCTTTATCTATCCTTAACTGTAGAACAGGTTGTCTACTTTCGTGTGTTAACACGGCTAAGAGGAGATCTCCAATTCGTGCTCGCGCAAA